>NC_060282.1:24385695-24590695 GCF_021613505.1 Equus quagga
CCGGGCGGGGCGGCGGCGGCGGCGGCGGCGGCGGCGCGGGGACGCGCGCTGTCTCTTTAAGGGAGCTCGGTCTGGGGTGGCGCTTTCCTCCGCGAAGGCTCCTTTGATATTAATAGTGTTGGTGTCTTGAAACTGACGTAATGCGCGGAGACTGAGGTCCTGACAAGCGATAACATTTCTGATAAAGACCCGATCTCACTGCAATCTCAAGCGTCCTCTTTTTTGGTGCTGCTCCTTTCTCCAGACCCCGCGTCCTCTCGATCGCTCTCTCGCCTTCCTATTTTTTTTTTTTAAACAAAAAACAACACCCCCTCCCCTCTCCGACCCGGCACCGGGCACATCCTTGCTCTATTTCCTTTCTCTTTCTCTCGCTCTCTCTCTCTTTTTTTTTATAAAGGGGGGGAGGGAAGGGAAAGGGGGGGAGGCAGGAAAGACCTTTTTCTCCCCCCCTCCCCCCAATAATCCAAGATCAACTCTGCAACAACAGAAGACGGTTCATGGCTCTGGCCGCCGCGCCACCATCTTTCGGGCTGCCGAGGGTGTTCTTGACGATTAATCAACAGGTAAGGAGGGGAGGCCCGGGCGGGCGGCGGGGCCGGGGGCCGCGGGGAGCGCGGGGGGAGCGGGCGCCCCTCGGCCGGGCCCGGGGCGCCGCGACGCGAGTGCTGCGCCCGCGCGTGTGTGCGCAAAATGTGGGCGATCGCGAGCGGGGAGCCCTGGGAATTAAAAGTGACTTTCTTTGAGGGGGAAAAAAAAAAAGCAGAGGGAGAGTGTGCAGAAAGCCAAGCGCAGGCTTCTCGGGTTTCACATGCATTTTCTTTCTTCCTTTTTGCGCGTGTGATTTCTTTCTTTCTGTCTTCTCTTCTGCCCTCTTTTCCCCCCTTCCTCTCCTCCTGTTGGTAGGTCTAAGGCATCTGAGCCTTAGAAACGAGCGACTTCAAACTGCAGTAGCCCCTGGAGTCAGGAGGGTCAAGTTCAGCCGCCGGGGAGGAGGAAAAACAAATCCCCATTTGCCAAAAAAAGAAGTTTCAGGCCGGTGCCCCCTCCCCCTCGCAGCCCCACTCCCCCTCGCTGTCTCTTTCTGGCGGATTTTAATTCTCTCCTACCGGGCGCAGCTGAGGAGCTGGAGGTGGTTGGACCCGAGGGGCCGCGGCCGCCGCAGCCGCTGCAAGTTTTTCTGGGGCTCCTGACAAGCGGGGAGCAGACTAGGCACCAGCATGCAGAGTAGTAAGTTGGGTGAACTTGGGAGGGTCGGGAGGGTCCCAGAGAGGGGCCTTCGTGTGGTCTCCAGAGTGGGAAAACAGCACAGGACTGGCGTTGGCTTGGGAGAGTTTGCAAAGCCAGGCTTCAAACTTTTTTCCCTTAAAGGCCCAGCTGGTCTGGAGAAGAAGAGGGTTGTCGCATCTCCTGATGCACCCGCTTCTGCGCGGCTCAGGGAGCTGGGCCGAGGGGTCTGTGCCCTGTCCGTGCCATGTGGCAGGGCCTTGCAGCCAGGGCGCTTCCGTAGGGGCTGAGGAAGGGGCAACTTCCTCTGCGGTGCGGATGATGCGCCATGTGTCGCGGGTCAGCGGACACTGGCCAGTGATTAAATGCCTGACAGCGGTGGGACATCCCGGCGGACGGGCGCTTCGCCTTCTGTCTGGTTCCTGTTTGGGTTCTAGAGAAACGCATCTTTGAAAGGCCAAGGCAAACACTGCTGTCCCTTCAAATAACTCCGGGATTATAGGACCCCATGAATAATTTGAGGGTGAGGCGGAGGTGGGAGCTGTTTGAAGTGCAGAGCTGTTTTTGTGGCTGGGCAAGCTTTTTTGTTAGTACCTGGGTGAGATGGTGGTGTTTCCCCGCTCTCCCCAGGGAAGTCGGTAACTGTTTTATGGCCCTAAGACTCTAAAGCAATTTAAGTTGGAGGGCGAGAAGGACTGGTGGGTTTCAGAGGGAATCTTGGACTTCATAAATTTTAGGTCTTCCTTTACTTCCTCATATCTTTTTAGGCCTCAGAATTGATACTGGGAAAGTTTTTGAGTAAGAGCGATGGATCTTAATGATGAATCCAAATTATGATAGACTATTCATCCTTATCCTATTTTGGAAAACCACGGCTAGAATTTTAAGTGAGGTAAGTCAAGTGAGAAGCTTAGCGGAGAAGTTAAATCGCCGAGAAGTCAGGCCGATTCATTGAACTTCTGTAGATTCACTGAACTTTTGTAAACGCACCAGGTGAACAGGACAGGGTCTGAGAGGGGTAATAAGTACAAAGGGAAAGCACAGATAGGGCCTGAGACAAAAATGACAAAGAAATGATAACTCTAGGCCTGGGTGTTGGAAAAAATTTGATTGTTCAAGGCAAAAATAAAGAACCTTCCACCGGCTCTTCAAAGTCCTCCAGCTCTGAAGTTAAAACCTATGGATCTTGCTGGCATCATGTTACTTTCCTGCTGGTTTTAGGAAAAGTTGATCATTTAGAAAAGGCTGCCAGAGTTAAAAATGCAAGGGGCAGCAGGGGAAAGTAATGCGGGCAGCCAGTTCTTGACGTGGACAAAATGAGAACGAGAAGGAAAGTTTCTGAACTGCCAGTTGTAAAGTTTCTTACACGCTGCTCATTTGCCTAGAACGCTTTCTCACATATTCCACCGGTTAACGTAAAAAAGCAAACTAGCTCTGAAATGGTGTGGGCTTTTTTTCTTTCCCCAAGTATGCCAGGGTTGTGAATAAATACAGGGTTTGTATGGGAAGATGAAGCGTTTCCTGTAAGTTGTGATGCTGACGGGACAGTCTGGAAATGATACCAACATTTTGAGGATTTTTTTTTTTTACCTTTAAGTGAAAGTTTATTAATGACGTGCTTAATCTTAACAAGTCAAACATATCGTTCTTAGAGCTTCTCTCTCCTCAGATTTCATAACTTCCTTTTAAAGCTATACTCTTGGATGAAAACATCTCTAGATTCAGTTAGATGTACAGGGCCACTAACGTGCTAAAGTTTGATGATGGTTTCTGGATATTAACAATGTGAAAATAAAACTCCTGAGGGGGAAATAGAGTTTTAGTGCCAGCATGATGACTTGATTTTTCTGAATGTGAGGCATTCCGAAGCTTCATTAATACTCTGTTGGCAAAGTATTATTTACCATCGGTGAGCTGATGTTTACGGCTTCCTGATCTATTATATGTTAGCATATATGTATGTAGAATATTTTTCCACACATAATAACTAAGTCTGACACTCTCCAAAGGAATGGTGGAACAAGTTTCTTACAAAAAAGTTTGTCACTCCTTTGAATTCTAGATGCTGTAGGGTGTCTGCTGCTGTTTGGATTTCGTCCTTTGTCTCTTAAAGGTAACATTAAAAGCAAGGAAGAAAGTGTCAGTAGCTGGGAGGTCTGAGCTGATCTTAGAGCTCAGCCTTTTGACGATGAATCTTTTAGATGATTTTATAAAATTTTTGCTTGAAAATAAGTTAGAATCCATGTTAGTGTGCTAATCATAAGTGAGTTACACATGCGCCTACCCTATTTTCAGTATTATTTTTACTTTTCTTTTAAGTCACATCCTACTCCTGAATTTACTCTGATTTCCGCAGTGCAGGTCTCTCATACACATAAGGAAATCTTCATTCATAAGGAAAACCTTCAAAACAGAGAAATGAATGCTTCTGTGGAAAAGCTGCTTTTAAGATCCTAGTATTTCAGTGACGTTTCTATTATTCTTGTTATTGTTATTATTATTTGATGTGTGTGTGCAGAGAGAGGGAAATACAGACCACGGTTTGCAATTAATGATCTGTACCTTTCTATTAAGAAATGCCAAAGGGTGTTAAGTTTTAATAAACTCTTGTCTTACTTTCTTTGTTGAGGTAAATCAACATTACTTGAAAGTTTTGAAAGAACTTGTAGCAAGTTGTTTTTGAGCTAGAACTTTATTTTGAATTTGAAGTTAGCACAAATATTGATAACGGGACTTGAAACGTTTTTCATGATACATATATGTAAAAATTATATTTTTTTCTTCAGTACCCTTTTTGATAGCAGACAATAATGTAACACTGTGCTATTCTGTGTAAAGCAAAATAGACCTTGAGAAAGTTGTGGGCAGGTGTTTATAATTGATCTAAAGGGAAAGTTATTATTTTCGAAATAAGTGATGCACTTAAAATAAAATGACTGGTGCACATTAAAATATATTCTTATTAAGATATTCTCTGGTGTGTAAAATGAAGCCATTCATTCAACAGACTGACAACTTTCCACTTGGTATTTGCTTTTGCTTAATTTAGTTTCCGCAGGACAGCTCGTGTGGTAGTCTGCATCTGTTTTTGGCAGACACAGAAAACTATAAACTCAGACAGTTCTGTCCCAAATATTGCAGCTCACAAGTTGTAATCAATTTGATAAAAACAGGCAAGTTTTATGGTCTTGCTTTCTGTTGTTCATCCTTGGTCAAGTTTTCAGGTAACAAAAGTTTCTTTCTCCCCCTCTTTTGCTGGTTATGACTACTAATACATTGATAACTAATTCTGAGTCTTGTTTACTCATTTGTTTTCCTTATTTGTTATTTGTTGAAATTTGGAGAAATTAATGACGGCATATCTGGACTTGGTTTTACTTTGTCTCTCTGTGATAACTATATTCATCTTTTGATATTTCATACGAAAGAAGTGAATTCTTTGTTAGTATAATAGTTATGATTTATGGAATTGTAGGCTTCCCCTTAGATAAAATATGAAGAAACTCTTCTAGCCTTTGCCAAGTAGAAATTTAATGCAATTCTCTAAGGGTGCTTGTAACTGTCGTGTGTAGAGAAGACTTACGCACTTTGCAGTTATTTACATTGGAAAACGTTGAGTAGTGTTTTTTTATAATTATCAAAATTATTTATCTCCTAAAAGCTTTAACCAGTGGATTAAAGTAAATATGCTAAAATGCCAAGTGTTGTTTTATACGACTGTTCAGTAGCAAACAGTGCTGCAGAGGGAATAACCACTCTTACAAATTTATCCTCGAGTCTAAGTGGGTCTTAAGCTGTTTGGTTATTTGTATAGGATATTCTGCTAATTATATATGACCTTTATAAATAATGTCTTTAATGTTGCTATTATGGTCACCTTTATGGTTGTCATATCACTCCGTGGTTCTCAGATCCTGGGAACTGAATTCGTTGGTCTTTGGCTTGGTTCTCTGGTGCGTATAATAATGCTCGAACTTGGTTTAGGTTAGAAAGAGAACTTTGGGCTTAAGGAAACCTCTTTACTCAGTTTGCAGATGGATCTATGGATGAAAATTTTTTGGACTGTCAAGATTTAGTTAGCTGAAGAAGTCAGAGGGGTCGTTGCAGCTATAGTAGCTATTATCATAGCAATGTCTACTTTTTGTCATCTCCCCCCCTCTTTTTTTTCCAAGAGCACAAATCCGAGTAGCACAAAGAAAGATGAAATTTTCTCTGTCCTTCCAATTTGAAGCATCATTGGAAATCATTTTCTGATTCAAAGCTATAATTGAGATACAAATAACATCAAAACACCCCAAAGAAGACATTCAGGATATGCTTTTCATTCCTAAGTATGTTTCATTAAAAATGAGAAAGAAAACTTTTAATTTTTAAAATGTTTCTAGCTCTTTAAAAACCTGCAGTAAATACTTTACAAGTGGCTAGACACCTTCCCTGGTGGTTTAGTTTATACAAGCAGGAAACTTTCTCTCCTACTCTTTCTCTCTCTCTTTCTTGTTTTCTTTAAACCAACTGACGTAATGCCAAACTTTGCTTTAAAAGAACAGACAGAAGTAATTGGTAGCTTTTAACTTTTAATAATGTTCTGGATTGGTTTTAGTGGCCAAAATGCCATTTAAAAAAAAAAAAAAAGTTCAAGTAAGAACGGGCTTGTGGCCTGAGGAAGAAAGGCTCTGTTGATGTAGTTATTTTTATTCTTGTTTTTCAATCTGTTATTAAAAATCTTTCCTGCTGAGTACTGCTGGATTTCTCCAATTGCTCTCTGTCATGGCTGGTGCATTTCAGGTTACCGTCACTTGAACAGTTTTTGGGTTTTGGGGAGAATGGGTATTTGTGTTTCATTCTTTCTTTCTTATTTGGAAAAAAAACATTTGTTTTTGTTTCATTCAAGATGAATTAATTAAGATTATCAATGGTGACAGGTCAATGAATATGTTTACATAAAGAATGCTACACCTGTTAGCAGGAGCCTGAAATGTGGAAGTTAAATTGTGTGACATTAATCATTTTTATGTGCAGAGGAAGGAAAATAGATGAAACTTGACAAAAATATATTTTTAGATTGAAAGCGTTAATTTTAAGGGTCAGTTTGTTTCTACTGGTGGTTCTTTTTCTTACGCAATTTCAGATTGTTAATTTTTTAACCCTATTTATCACACCGTGTTTTTCATTTTTTTTTTTTTAGTCATTTTCTCTCTTCCTGATCTTGCACAGGCAAACAGGACTTTCTCCAGTTAAGAGACATCTTGGTGATGTTGATTGACATCAGGGCAACTTCAGAAGCTGGCAAGTTGGAAAATCTTTTCGGAGGGCAAAAAGATTTGTGCCAGTTTTTTCCTCCTTGGAGAAACGCACTCCACCCAGAAACGGGGCCCTCCGCCCCAGTTGGTGGGCCAGAACTGAATATCGACATTTCTAATGTGAATTATTCCTAAGGTTTAAATCTTAGGATTACTTGTCTTGGACTTTGATTTTAACCCCAAGTTTGTTTTGAGAGTTTTTGTTCTTTTTCTTCACCCATAGCGCATTTTAGAAATAATCCATACTGAAAATCAGGTATCATGCAGATACCTTAAAATGTCTTTTAAGGCATTTATAATTATCAAAAACATTCCGCACGTTCAGGGAAGTTGAAGTGTTCTCTGCATAGAAATTTAACAGTTTTGATTTACCTTAGGTGTTTCTCGGTTTTTCTTGTGAGAGCTACAGATTTTGGTTCAAATCGGGGGCATTCTTTCTTTGGTAACTACTCCTTGACTTTAGGGTTTCTCAGGAAAACTTTAGGAACTTAAGCTGTAAGTTGTTCGCTTCAGCATAGCATGAGTGTCTCAGAGTAAGTCTTGGTTTATTTATTTTTTACCAAGTTTGCAAACATAAATTTCAAATTATGGGTTTCTCTGTCATTACATTTTTATTTAATGAAGTTCAGTTTATTACTTCAAAACTGAGGGAACTGGAATAAAGTTTAGCAAGAAGGAAAAAAAGGCAGAGGGAGGTGTTTGGAGCTGCCATCCTTTAATATCAGCAGTTTGTTTACTGTTCTGTGGTGGGGAGGGTTTGGGGATGCTTTGTGGAAGATGATACAAAAAAAAAAAAATCCATCAATTGCGCATATGATCCCCACCCCTTAAGGTTTACTTAAACAATATGTTTCAGTTTTGCCTCAAACCATTCTGCACCACTCTTGCTCTAAGAATCCACCGCTATCTTGGTTCCTGAGCAATTAAGGATGACTCTTTCTCTTATATAAGGAATTGCACTATTGTTTGAACAAAGGTAACATATTTTGATTTGTGTAATTTTTGGGTAGTTTGTAGTAGGATCCCTATACTATGAGAGGAAATCTAGCAGTGTAAATGCCTGCAAATGCTGGACATATCCACGAGAGCTGTGCTGTGTTTAAATTATTGCTGACATGTGTGCATGCTATTGTAGGTGTGTTTTACGTATGTAATGTACGTGGACGGCTAATCTGTAGCTACACGTTGATGGTGGGTTCTAATATGCTACACCATCAACTCTACGCTTTAAACATGCATCTTTTTTAAAGGAGCTACGTGACCTGCTTTATAACGTCTAGAAGTTTGAAGTAAGTATGGAGTTTAACCATAATGAAGCCTGCTCTGAATTTACTAAGGAATTAAAAAATGTCAAAAAAAACACAAAAACCCTTGTAAATCAAAATGCTACCTCTCAGTGTATTTTAAGAAATGCTTCTGAAGATAATTTTTTTAAAGTCCCATTTCTGTGGTGAGGAACAGTTAAGTGGTAGGGCTGTTTCTGAATATATCTTTTAAAGCACTTTATAGTTTACAGTTCTGTCATCTCAAAACGTTATGTAGAAATAATATGGAACATGTAAAGACTCTGTACTATGACCCAGTGTGTTTTTCCCTAGGGTGACAGATTCTGTGCGTCACCCAAATGTGATGCTCTTTGCTAGGCTTGTAATACTGGTTTTGAAGGTTGCTGTACGTCCTATTTTATCAAGCAACACAATACAACAATTTTGGTATCTAGGTAATTGACAGTCAAAATAGGCTTTGGAAAATGTTCCAAATACTTTTAAGTCAGTCAGAAATGAACTTATATATTCAATTTATTTAACACTTGAATAAACAAATGATTCATTGTCAGCTACTTAAGCCTTCTGTAGTAGATAGAGTTAAAAGGAAATGTACAAGTGTTCATAGTTTATTTTCTGTTCTTTTATCCTTTATTTGAAGGGAGCATGGTTTGCTTATTTGTATTTATAATTGCTGTATCTGTTAATTACTTTGTATTCATGATAGTGGGTAGTATAGTATTATAAAGAATAATAAACGTATTCGTCTTATCTAATGTATATGTTCCAAGCTTTAAAAAAGCATTAATATTATATTATTAAGTTGAGTATTATAATAACCGAGAATGAACCTAGTATAGGATGATAGATATACCAAGACTGCTATTTAGACGTTAAATATATTTTAGCTGCAGAAAAAAAGAGATTAAAAAGATTTTGCCTGAGAGCTTTTGTACTTGTAGAATTTGGACGGAATTTATGAAACTTACAAATCAGCAAACATTTATAATACAATCTATGCTTCTGGATTAGATTCTACAGTATGGTTCTCAGCGAATTCTTGTGAATCACTATTTCACTTTCTCCTAATAGAAGCATGTATTGTATCTGAGACCAGATCCATCTATAAATAGTGTAAATATATACGGCAGAAGTTAGTTTGTGGAATCTAATTTCTCTATTACATGATGCACTTCATGGGCAAAGGGATCAAGCATTGCTAATCTGGTTTTAGCTTTATTTTTCTCTGAGCTCTGCACAAGTGCAGCATATGAATTTGTGACTTCATATGAACTTAGTGTGTACGTGTGCGTGCACACATCTGTATTCTCACTCGTATAGAATGTTTTTGCATTACAGAGACTGAATGGAATTTTAACATATTACATATTTTTTTGAAATGAATTTAGCCTTTGTAATATCCATTTTAATTACTTAACCATCCCAACACCTGTTTGAGGGTTAATTTAATTATAATTTTGTTTCTGAAATGAGAGCAAGATTGGCAAAACAAATTAAAAACCAACTTCTCCTTGTGACTTCTCTGTGATGTTATTATCCACACATCATCTTTAGCTCTGAAAGACGTGGAAATAAATACATCAGCCTCTTTTTCTCTCAATACCATTAAGTCGTTCTGAACATATTAAAGTTCCTGAAAGAGATTTTGGCATTTGTTTCTGCTTTGTTTTTGATGCCATTAAATATTTTTGAAAGAAAGTATTGCTCACTTTATTTTAAAAAATACCATTCAACTGATGGAAGTTGACTGGTCATGTATATATTAATTTTAATCAAAGCATATATTGTTAAATTTTCTCGGTACATATTAGTCTAATTTTTGGATGATTAATAATTCTTTATCAGTTATTTCCAGATATACCTTTGAGATCATTTAAAATCATGTTTTTTCTATATTTAGCTGCTGAATTTTTATATGAATAAATCTATTTAAATTACAAATTGAAAAAACACAAATGATTATGTTTAATGCTGTCTTTAACTTATCATTGGAAGTATATTCTTTTTAAAGATTACTGCAAATTTTGTTCTTCAGTTCTTCAAACTTAGGTAAATTTTAGAAAATAACTTAGGTACAAGTGGCCAAGTGTAAGCAATTTCACATCCAAGTAATGAGTAATATGAAACATTATTTTCCGTAATTTATAAGCAAATAATATAAGAGATGTTTCTCCTTTGCATTTAGAACGACTTTGCATTGCATTCATTGGATGTCAGAGCAGCTCAATTACTATAAGAAACTCACTGTCATTTAACCCTCAATTACAGTAAACTGTTTATATTACTCTCTAGCCCATCAGTGTTTATTCTGCTTTTAAATGTCCCATTCTTAAGACAATTTATGTTGTTGAAAGAGTGCCCTAATTATTTACATTTCGCTTTTTCGTTGTACTTTGATAAGCTGTAAGTAAGAAAACTGTCACTCATAAGATTTTAGGCCAATAGTAAAAATCATAAAAGCACACATTTTATGTGTAAATATGTGTACATGATCTTGCCTGTTCACTTTGTCAAACATTTAATTCTTTAATGTTACACATATTTGTGTATACTTATGTACACACCTGTCGCGTACTTTTTAGTCCCGAAATAGTTCAATATTTCATTGTTAAGGTTTAATTATGTACATACATGCTCTTCTTGCTCCCGGTATAATTCAGTGTATCGTTGGCAAGAATAAAAATTCAAAGATGAGGCCAATAATGATTAAAAATGGAAGACGAGGGTTAGAAATTAGTGTAAGCAAGTTTTCCTCCTTTTTTTCCCCCATTTTTCCTTACTGTTTAAAAAGATGTATATATATTCGTATATATATCTGAGCAAAGGGGGCCTTGGATACTGTAAAATCTAACGTAAGGAACTATTGCTATATATGGCTTTATTTATTTGTGTATTTGACATTCTATTTCTATGACATAGAAAACTTTGACCTCTTTGCTTGTGGTACTTGGGAATTTTAGATAAACCCCACTGGGGTCACACTCATCAGTTCTGGCTTTGCGTGACAAAAAGCATTCTCCAGCTTCTGGTGCGCTACTGTGCTGTTTTCCTTCAGGAGTGGAAGTCCTGTAAGTTAATTTGGCATTTGAAAGCACAACTAGAATTTTTCCTTTTTGAAAATCCTCTGGATGGTTTTCAGAGAAGTAAGCAGAGATCACGGGCAGCACGATGTCGTTCATTTCAGGATGCTAAAGAAAATTATGCTGAGACCAGGCATGCTTCCTCTGGATTATTCTGCCATGCTTTATTACTATTTTTTCCTGTGTTTTTTTTTTTTTTTCCTCTTTGGGATCTAATATTTCAGTTTTTTGGGGAATAAGGCTTTCTCCTTTCAGTGGAAAAAAATGTGCCAGCTGTTTGATTTTTACCTATATTTCTTTATAATATTTATATTTGAGGGGGCAGTATAAGAAGAGAACGAAGCTTATATACTGTAAAATAATAATTTGATTTTACTGTTTGCTCTTGAGCAGGGCTTTGCCATTCCATTTCTATGAGGAAATGCATTGAATAAAATTAAATAAAGTTGTGGTATCATTTTGAAACAATTGTAAGCACCCACTGTGACATACTTCTGGCAAAAAGATTAAGACAATTTTAGTTACTGAGTGCTTCCACCAAACTCTGTATTCCAAGTTTATACATATGAATTTGACTATTTGATCATGGATGATGCTTGAAATGAATATATCTTGGTTTAGGAAAGAGAGCACTTAAATTATTCTCACCGTCAGTATGCTTTAGATTTGCAAGAGATAGAATGCCAGGCATCATGTTATCAACCCCTTGGAGTCTTTAGTAGAGTTTTACTTGTTTTATTGTAGCTTAAGCACAGGCTGCTTAATATACTGGTGTGTGGAGCGCTAGTGCAGTTCAATAAATGATTGTATTTCCATCAAGATTTAGGGAGTAAGGTACACCCCCTAGAATAGTAGCCATTTGCTAAGGATGGTTCTGAAGTTTGGAATTTGTAACTGATTTAAGGAGCTACCGCAGAAATGTAATAATAGAAATATTCACAGTGATCACCTTTTATAAAAGTCACTCTGTCTTTCATGTCTAGGAAAATATAGCAGTGAATGTTTGCGTTTTGTATGTTTTGTCTCCAAGCAGAGGAAACTGACAGTTTTATGTTTTAAGTGCTGAAAGTTGTTCTTGGCCAAGCAGTCCCTGAGTTAATCACTGGGATGTTAACTTGAACTTTTGTCTTTAAAAAGTTTTCGAATTTTAAAACGAAATATGCTCCCATTACTTCCAAATTGACATCCTGCATTCTGGATTGGTTTTTAGAGAAATGTTTTCCAAATTCTCTTGGATTGCTTGAAGTCCATTGATTTTGAAATACTTGGTTTTGTTTTTTTTCAGCTTTTCAGAAAGGAGAGGAAATACCTCATCTTTTTAGGGTTTTCTTATTAGAGAACCCGTGTTATTTTCCATAAAACGCAAATTAATTTTGCATTCATTTCTTTTCCTTTTGTGTTATGTTTTCAGAATCTCATTTTGATGCATCAGAAATTGAGAGATCAGTCATTTCAGCTCTTCTTCCATACCTTTCTGTGATAAGATATTCTGGTAATTTCTAAGGAGTCACTACAGAGAAGTACTTTCTTATGTCATTTGCGCAGTTTTATTTGTATTTCAAAAAGAGTGTGGTTTGAAAATTGTATATTTATTCTTGAGGTTAATTGCAAAAATTACGACCGGTGTAGAATAACATGACATTTCGTTGTTTCTCCTTTGCGTCTTATGCAATTTGTCTAAAAATTTGATTGAAGGAAAAAGAAAAAATATTTTAACCCACTTTGAAATCAGTTTAAGATAGCCCTGTGGAATTTTCCGAAAGTAATGAGAAAATATAAAATACTGTCAAGGCGCAGGGGTAAAATGAAATCTGTATATAAAGTGGAGACTTTTAACCTGACGTATTTTCGTGTAATGATGTTTTGGTGTAAAGAAAATCTTCTCTGGTTTTGCCTGTATTTTATTTTTTT
Organism: Equus quagga; assembly: GCF_021613505.1. Lineage (NCBI taxonomy): Eukaryota > Metazoa > Chordata > Mammalia > Perissodactyla > Equidae > Equus > Equus quagga. The sequence goes on from NC_060282.1 coordinate 24,398,497, forward strand.
GCAAACTGCTTAAAATGATTGACATCCTTAAATTATAGTTATGTGTAAAATAAATAAGGCTGCTACTAGAAAGAAGCAACAGCTCTGCTCATTCATCTTAAAGACGATTTAAAAATATTTTCGTTTGGAACAAATGCATCAGGCCCTAAAGAAAAAGATAGCAAATTGCAAATTTGGTATCCCTCACGTATTGCCCTCACTGATTCAGTGAAAGTGGAATTAACTCTGAGAGAACGCATTGTATCTGCTCCTGGTGACGTGTATTTAACAGTATTTTGGTGTCTCCTCTGGTAGAAATGTGGACGTTTCGACCAACCACCTCCTTTTTGGGCTCCTGTGATGTCAGGAGAACATTTTGCCAAAACTTTTGGTCCAGCGTAATCAAAACCATGTTGTGGAATTAGACTAATGTGATGATTTCAAATCATGTTTCATGTGTTGTTTCGAAAGGATAATTTTTAAAAATATACCTACTTGGAATATAATGGAAGAGCCAGGACAGTGTTTTTAGATTTATTTCAAAGCCTCTAGTTACAGATAAAGAAGAAAACAATTCTGCAGGTTGTTTCTTCTTTGGCGGCTATAGGAGAAAATGGGATTTATTTTCGTAAACACCTTTGTAGAAATAATTGGTCAACTTTATTTTGACAAAAGATGATCCCGTAAAATTATGAGCAAACTTTCTGAGCCCAACAATAGGTGCATTTTATTTCATTAGGTCACATCAATCAAACCATGTGCAAAAGGAAATAGACAGAAGAATAAATTTAATCACCTATCTGAGGTCAGATGTAGAGTGATCTGTGTAGCCTGTGAGAGAATTTTCTTAGTTTTCTGCTTGAGCTCTGAAAGCTGGTCCCCATCTGCTTTGCTGATGGGCACGTTTCATCGTGTGTGCGCGAGTGTATAATGTTGTACTTTCCACATACATATGAAAATGTGGATCTAGACTTAGAGTCTTTTAACAGCTTTTTGTGGTGGGAAGGTAGACCCTGGCCAGTGAAACACTTCTTTTCTCATTGGCTGAACTGGCCTTGAATGGTCAGTCTAAAATCTGCTATTCAATTTTGTTTCTTGGTTTTTCCTTAATTCAGGTATTATTTAGAGTGACAATAGGATCATATTTTATTTTGAGTGGTAGAAGGGACATGAGCTACTGTCGATTCCTGCTGAATCATCTTCTTTTACAAAGGAGAAAACTGAAGAATAAGTCAAGTGAATTTCCCATGATCACACAGCTACTTAGATAAAGGACTGAGCTAGAACCGGTATCTATCTGATTGCTACCCTCATTTAGACATAAAACACTAGACAGTTTTGATGTTTGTTGAGGAAATCTGCTTAATATTTGAGATTCATGAATCTTTATTTTTCCTTTTGTAGATGGATATGAGAATAGAATTAGAATATCGTTTATTAGTATGTAGTGGGGAATGGATCATATAAAAATCAGTTGGTATATTCATATTATTTCTCTGTCAATCTCTTATGAAGATATGGGAATCAGATGTTTAGTCTAGAAGTTATCCTGGAAGATTAAAAGTTCCAGCAGAAAATCTAGGTTTAATACTTCTTTCAAACACCTGAACAATAGAAGCCTCTTTGGTTTCGCCAAAATCCAGTTGGTACTGAAGAATTGGTGATAAAGTGGTCATTCATAAGAAGTTAGTTTATATTATTATTCAGTCTTTACCTTAAAATACCTCCAACATTTATCTGTATAGAGACTAATTTAAAAAAAGTGGTCCATTTGAAGTAAGGATTTTTTATCTTTGAAGAAACTGGACTTTTCTTTATTCCTAACAGCCATAAGCCCCTTGGCAGGTTGGAAATTATAGACAGCATCTGTGAGATTAGGCCAGAAATGCGCAGGTAGTTATTATTAAAATGTGGTTGAGAAACCATTTGTGGCATTTTACATAAACTCCGTAGCATTTATAAAAACAAATTAATATAAGAATCATAAAAGGACCTCATTTCTTTTAAATGCTTTTCTTATTAATCCTGTCTTTTGAATGAAAAATTTCAGCTATTTTAAATGTAGTGAAGATGAAATATTTTAAAGTATAAATTTAACGCCTTTACTTTTCTTTTAGAATTTTTTTAATGTTCCATTTTTATCCATGACCCCGCTGTGCAATGTGGATGCATATTGTACAATCACATTTCTTTATTGGTTGTAGTTAACCTGATTTTATTCATTTACTTTGCTGCATGGGAAAAACAGGAAAAATTCTCTGTCGTTTTAGACATCTCAGGTATTTTACTGAAATTTCTTGATTAATTTATTTTTTAGTCCTAATATTTTATAATCTAAAGGGTTAACGCAACTGCCCATGAGTGAAGTTTACCATTTACAACCCCCGACGCTGCTGTCATTTCCATTTTTGTTTAAAGGAAGTGTGATGAATGCCATGCAGAAGGATGTTGGACATAAGACATCCCCCAAACTCTTTCTGAGGACAGCTCCAGGAGTGACTTTGGAAAGCAGGAGGTGTGGCAGACCCTGGAAATGGGCTGCTTTGGTCCAGGGTATACGTCTGAACCCATTTCATGTTGAGTTCCAAGGTGAAGATACCTGTTGGTCTGCTTTTTATTTGTCTGGGTTTTCCTCTGTTTGTATCTTAGCCAGAGGGCAGGCTTGTCTTTTTTTTTTTTTTAAATTTGCTTGTTTCGTTTCATTAATGTTTTTTTCAGGTGCAAACCTTTTGTAAATGACTGTGAGTAGTTATTCCTTTAAAATGAAACAGTTTGCTTGTGGAAAGTAATCATATTCAGTCAGTTAGAAATAATCAATTAAATCAGAGAGTAATGGAATGATCTTTAACATTAAAAACCAGTTCTTCTAAAATGGCTTAAGGAACCATTTTAACTATTATGCCGATCATTCCACATAAAATCCCTCTCTTGGTGTGGTGAGCATACTATTCAGAGAAACTTCCATTATTATTGCATAACTATCCAGGATTTCTTCCCTCCTCTTCCTCTGGCTAGTCTCTCTTTATATAGTTGAAATTTTTTTTGACCTGACTGTGAATTATAGTTTAACATCCAATGTATACCTGATAGAACCATAGGAAACACTATCCATGCCTACATCGTCCTAGTTTTTCTTAGTGATTTTCTTAATGTTATTTTGGAATTTATTTTTCTACTTGATTCTCCCTCTATGTACCAAGTGTCTCTTTTTTTTCTTTGACGTTAGGAGATTGAAAATTTACTGTGTACTCTTGGCGTTGCAGATCAAAATAAATTTAAAGTGGCTCTTACTCTGGGCTTTGTTTATCAGAAAGTACTTTTTTGTTGGCTTTTGAAACAGGTCAAATCCAGATAAGGTTTAAGTAAGATGAGTTGTGGTATTTCATTTTTTCTTTCCAGTTTTTAAGAGATTTGCTTTCCTGATAAATCAGTGCACATTTAATTTTATTTCACTCCCCCTGAATCCCGACTGTGCTTATATAGTCACCTGCTTTTGGTAAACTCAAACATTCTTTACACGGTTTATACTTGTTCTCATGGTATGTATTCAAGAACAAAGACTATGCTGGATGTTTTATAGAAGGTAGTTACATGAACATATCTTCTGCCCATTTGGATTATAATCCAATTGCGGTTGCTCATGGAGTGTTCTTAGAATCTAGGAAAAGTCCAGTTGCAATTCTCTGGCTAATATATGCCTGCCGAAGCTGAGAGGTAGGTTATGGTTCAAGCACTGGACTGATTATAGGGAACAGTGGACAAATGATGAATATAGCTCCCTTGACAGTTTGAAAAATACAAGGTAAAACAAAACAAAAGGCTACTTTTTATTTATTTCCAGATGGATTTCATCTTGTACTTGGCATGGCACAAAGTCAAAATGTTGCTCTCTGAGATTTATTAATTAGAATGTTTCTAAGCCAGATATGGAATCCGTTCTCCTTTTTCAGGTTGAAGATAAACCTACTCAGATATAAAAATAACCTCAGAGTGGGGAAAATATTGAAAGCCTGAATCTGGGCTGCTTTTGGTGTACATCTCCATTTCTCAACCAGGTGAAATTTGCCAAGGCTCCTCCGCTTGTTGACACTGCTGCATTGAGGACACCAGTGGCCTCGTGGCAGCCAAGCTCAATGGTCTTCCATCTGACTGCACCTCTTAAGTGAACTGGATGCTGCCAACCATTCTCTTGAGTATCTCTCCTGGCTTGGCTTCCGGGGCACTGCATCTCTGGCACACTTGTTCTAGTCTGTCCTTGACTTTACTCTTAATCTCCGCGCTTTTCCTTGAGGATTATGTACTTTCAGCTTTTGATCTGAATGAAATAACTCCAGCGCATTCACCTCTAGACCTAACTTAGTTTCCAAGTTCCACTATCAGTGGCCTTCAGACTCCTTAGGTACTTGTTTAGAAATCTGTGTATCATCGTGAGCTTGGCATTCAGGACTCCAAGCTCTGCTCCCAATTTACCAATTCCATCTATACTACATACACCATGTGTTCTATCTTCAAAGTAGTTCTTAGCCCCAGAACATTCTCCAACCAACCTTCGTTCATATTCTTTCCTCTGGGAAATGCCTTTCATCCAACCTTAACTATAAGGATTCTACTCGTTCCTCAGATGTTGACTTTTGTATTTCTTGCTGCCAAAGCCTTCCCATTTCCACTCATTTAGATTTAAACTTCCCTGCCCTGTGCTCCCATTTATTTGTGGCTTTAGTACAGTCCATACCAGAATCCACATGGCCTTACAAATCTGAGGAGAGTAGGAGCATACCCCAATATTTTTGTTCTCTTTGCAATGCCTTGGATACAGTGGTTTCTCAAAAGTGTTGCGTTAAATTGGCATATGGGGGAAGAACGCTCTGGCCAGAAGAGGGCAAGACTTTTAAGTGTTGAGAAAATTGTGAAATTGGGTCGTCAGTTTCAGAGAAGGAAAAGGATTCTCTGATGTTGCATAATTAATAGACGTTGCTTGAAGTTTGCCTTAATATATTGTTCCTAAAGAATAATACTGCTGGTTACAACTTACCATGTTGTGTTTTGCAGTGTGCTCTCAAATTCTGCCTTTGATTGATTAATGTCATTGAACCAAGTGTGATGGTGTCTGTGAAACAGGCAAAGGGAGGCCCAAACACATTTGTGAACTGTAGTAAAATGAAAAGCCAGACTGCCTTGTTGGGCTTAATTGATAGTGCATCTGAGGTACCGTGAAGTAATCAAAGCTGCAGAGTGAGAAATGATGCATCCTTAAAACGTGGAGAATAACGGTAGGCTCCAAGGTCATGAGTTAGAAATGTGGGTTTAACTTGACACATGGTGAATATTCATCAGCCCAAATGTTGTGTTGTGATGTTTGGGGACAGTGCCTTATGAATTGGCTTCAGGATGAAAATTACCTGTAAGTGGGTCCAGTGCCTATCTGCTAAGGAAGGAACGATCATTTAGACCCTCCGGAGATCTAACAAGGATATTGATGGGTTTGTCAGGAGCTGAACAGAATCCTAAGTAACGCTGCTTCAGGATGCCCAGGTTTATGGCAGTGAAAGGAAATTGAACCCCCTTTTGTTCTTTTTAATATCCATGTCTTCTTGAGAGATGGCCAATAAAGTGATAACTGAATAATAGCTGCTGAGACATGTCTCATGTTGAGACAGGAACGCCTGAGACTTGTTTGAATGTTTGATTTTTACTAATCACTTTTAATTTCATCTTAAAAGCCAAGGAACAATTTTGAATTTTTTTTTTAAGACTGTATCCTTGGCCTTCTCTCTGAAGTTTTTTTTTAAACTAAAAAACTTTTTTTATCTGAGAATTGAGAAGTCCCTTTGATTTAATATATGAATCTGTTAGGCACTTAAGTATTATTTTAAACAGCTCTGGAAAGTTAGTAAGGCTTGTATTATTGTGCATTCCCAAATCTGTATAGACGTGGAACTGTGAAGGAGAAATCAAGGAGAGGATCTTTGTAATGAATTTCTTTCCTTCTAGGACAGTTCATTACTTGTAGGAGTCTCATTTATCTATTTCTTCCTCAAAAACAAAACATTCCAGAGCTTCCTTGAAGCCTTAGCTAATTGCATTTTTCAGACATACTTTTCTGATGTCACCTTATGTCTATCAGCAACTGTAAAAATGCTTTGAAGGAGAGAGTTGGATTTTTCAAAGTAATATCTGCCCGAATTTTACAAACCATTTAAGTGACAGTAGAAAGAGTTTCATTGAAGAGTACATTCTAGTTAATAAGTAGGAGTTTTTAAATCCTCTGTACTTTTCCACAACTGAAGGGGTGCATACTTTTGGTTGAAAGTAAGTAGGCGAAATTTCGTCCTGCTGTTCTGGTAGTCTTGGTGGCTTAGAAATCTCTTTATTGCAGTTTCATAATCCCTGACATGACTATACAGCTCTCATGTGTGCTAAATGCAGAAATAGAGGAAGGAAATGTATGTTTTGGCTCCATTAAAGTGTTCCTTATCAGACTGTATGTAGGAGGAATGGGCGCTGTTGAAGATGCCTCTATTTGCCAGCTGGACAGCACGTGCACTGGGCTCGTTTCCTGTCTGCTAAAGCTGTGTGGTGCCCTGTAATGATGAGAAGGAGCACATTATTAAATGTGTCGGTCGTCGTGTTTTCACTTGTGAAAATCAGGGAGCAGAGGGCATGCAAACTTTGCCCAGAGGCTGGACACAGTTTGCATAGAAATGAGCTACGTGTAGCAACAACTGATTGGGTGGATGCGTAGCTAGCACTGATCACTAAATAAAAATGAGAGCAACCACAGGCCATAGGTGAGCAAGGTTTACAGGGGATAGGCTCCTTCCCGAGAGGTTAGTCTTCCATTAGGGGCCACCTTCAAATGACGGTTGTATTCACGTCTGTAGAGCATGCTGCTAAGTGTGTTGTCTCCACTTGTGATAGGATCTGCTGTCATCCTCATTTCTTAGGGAACTTTAATCAGTTGCCTAACCTACAACAGGTAGCAGTAGCGGAATCAGGATTTGAACCCAGGCAGTCTGGCTGGAGGGTTTAGACTTGGTAAGCAATTCTTCTTTATTTCTCATCTGGCGTGAGCAGGATTTTAAGTTGCTATGTATTCCAGGGGTTTCAAAGCCAACGTGACTTACATAATAGCACGGTTCCACTCTGCTTTCTTCTTAAGCCCTAATCTACTTTTGTTCCTTGTCAAAGATAAAAAGTCATCGCCTTTATATATGACCTTTTAAAATCTGGTTTTAGTAATAATTCACCTTCAACCAGTGTTCTTTCCATAGAGATAGTTGGAATCTGTTAAAAATTCTATATTAGTCGAAGTAACTGCCTCTTTTCTTGGCTCCTTTACAGTAAAAAGGCTGTGATCAGCAAACTCATGTAAGGGGAAGTTGTTGAATGACGTGGGGGTGTGGTACTGTCCTGTTAATCCTCAGGGCTTTTTGTTTCTTAAATTATTTGCCCCCCTGCGTAACTACTCTGGCTCCCAGTGGGATCTCGACAGGCGTGGCATTCTGACTTGGCTTCTGTGTGTTACGAAAACATAAGGAAAGCTTGGTTTGAGTTAGACATCAACAAACAAACAAACAGAAAACCTTTAATCATCTAAATATTAGCGATTTGTCTCTCTTGGATTAATAGAAAAGGTAATTTTTATTTTATGAAGGACTTTTCAGACCCAGTGTGTTTTGGTGGTTCGTACAGTCACAGAACTAAGCCCCGAGTAAAACTGCTCTTTCTTCTTTTATTTTTAAGGAGAAAAATAAAAATCAGAGCCGCAGATCAGGAACAGAAATGATTCCATTTTCTTTTAACTGCTTCTCAAGAAGCTGCAGGCAGAGGTGGTTGTGTCTTGGAAGAGGCTGCTGGCTGACTGTGGCCCTGCCTTTGAAGCTGCGGCGACGCGAGCTTTGTGTGTGGGGGGGTGCTCGCTTTCGCATAACCCCCTGGGCCTGCTGCAGCCACCACGCGTGCTCCACACCCGGGCTGCGGGCGTGCTGTCGCAGGAAGTCCTGCGGAAGCAGTTGTGTGCGCTCGGTCCCCCTCCAGCCTCGCTCCGGCGGGCTGGTGCGCGCCAGCTCGCAGCGCGCTCGCCTCCCATCCCTCTCCCCGAGCCCTGCCTGCCCTCCCCGCGCAGCTGCATCTGCATCTGCATCTGCATCTGCATCAGGCCAGCCTGGGGCTTGCTGCCTTTCCTTACTCCTTTTTCTCCTCCTGCATCTTCTGCCTCCCCGCCCTTTGATTTCCCAACTTGCTTTCCTCTCTCCATGAACTCACTTTCTTCTTGTCTTCTACCTTGCTTCCTCTTTTTCTGCTGCCCCTCTTTGATGGGGCTCTCAGATTTCATCTCCTCCTGCGGAATCCCACTTACTCCTTTTTAAATCTTATGATTCACCTGCGATCATTGTGCAGCATGTAGAGACAGCTGCCAGTGGCGATAACTGAAGTTTTAGTTTTTCATTAATTAAAAAAAAGTATTGTTAGCTTTTCAATCAGTAATGTACTTTTTCATACAGAGTTTTCAAGGAGCTGCTTAAACCAGTATTTCTGACATTTTGAAGTATATTTACTTACACAAACTTTCCTGAGTAGATGGAAGGATTGTGTCTCATGCATTCTCAATCAGAAAGCTATGAATAAAATAAACATAAGAAAGTCATATGCCCTAAATCACAATTTACGTTATAATTTAGGAGTCTTAATAAGTACATGAAGCCTTTTTGGAGTGACCGAGGCATCTATTGTATTTTTGGTGTTCTGGCATTTGAGGCCTTTATATTTTTCTTACATTATGAATTTTGAGACAGTCGCTCTGCATGAATCCTATCAAGTTTTATCCCTCTCTACATTATTAAGCTTATTTTTAAATTAATTCATTTTAAGGCCATGCTTTTTACACCCTCTGTATTAATTTCTGGAAACCCAAATTATTAAGGCCATATCACAAAACAGTATTTCTAGTAGAGGCCCTCTTAAATTCCTTACTCAAGAGATATTTAGCAAGGATTGAACTTTATTGATTCATATAATTTATATCCAACTGCTTCATTTCTGCCTCTAAGATTCCAGTATGCCTGAGGTAGTTGATAGGTAGCTGGATGTCAGGGGGCCATTTTAACTTGTAGACAATAGGGCTTATATATTGATGCCTTCCTTGATTTTAAAATTCCAAAGAAATTAAAAAAATAAGGAAATTTAGATCCTTCTTTTTAACTTGTAACAGATTATCTTCTGGTCTTGCTTTCTGAAGCGACCGTTTTTGTTAAGTTAATGTCATAAGTTGATTTCATAAGACAGTACAAAACTGGAGATGTTTTATTGAAAAACAATTGACCCTTAAATATATGAAATTATTTAATACAGCGGATCTTTTTAAAGTGATATGTTGAAAGGACAATGATAATCTTGTGATAAAAGCATCAACAATACTAAACCAATTATTAGTAAGTACTGTTCTGTCCTCGGACTTCTTAACTAAGTAATTACCTTGTAAAGACAAAGGCACCGAAGTCACAGCACCAAAACACTAGTTCTGATGTACAAATAGTAAAGACTTGAGTCCTCCATACCTTTTTCTCACTGTTGGAGGAGCCATTCCTGCAATTTGAGAGGTACTTATTCACTAGTCATAAATGTGCATCACAATAATTTTTAAGCTTTTTGGTTTTGTGTTTTCACATTTTTCTATTAACTGGGCACTTTGGCCTCTTTCCAAGCTTGTTTATTCTCCAGATATGTACAGTAAAAATTAAAATAAAGAAGTCTTAGCCATCCCAGTGCCTTCTGGGACATGTGACTGTTGAGAATAGGCTTATGTCCAGCTGTGTTTGGAAGACCACCGGGTTGTAGCTATGTTTTCCTATCTGCGGTGTGGCTTTGTTGAAATAAAATCAGAATTAGAGTAAGTCTTTAACTTCCCTAGTTTACAGTATTCCCTTCTATAGTCTATGAGTAATACTACCTGGGAACAGGTTGCAGGGGGAGAATCAATTTAAATAACATATATAAAACAGGTTTGGTGAATGCCAAAGGGCTGTGTAAATATTTATTATTATAATAATTATAATCATTGTTCTGTTTCTAATCCTTTTAATTATCATATATCATTAACTCTGGGAGTGCTTGTTAGACTGTTCAAAATGATGTTTCTAAGACCTTATTTTATCTTTTAATTTAAAAATTATATTTAGGATATATACAGAGTGGAATTCCAGCTATCAGCTATTGTAGGGAAGAGCGACATCATATTATTCCAAAAGACTAGCTGGCATCATTCCTTTGGAAGAATATGTGCCTTACTTCATCAGCTCTTATGTTTGGATTTGTTATATAAGCTTTGGGGTTCAAGGGCACACTGAATTGTAAAAGTGTTTGAAAGAGATGTTTTTGGGTTATTTTTTCACATTGTCCATCTGTGTCTTGTTCTTTAGGTCATTAATGACCTATGCAATTATTTTTATTTTAAATTATATTTGTATTAGTACTTAATTTTAACACATGGCGTTTTAAAATACATGACTTTTTGAAAGCCAGAGATTTCCTCTCATCGCTTACTTTTTGTATCATTTCATGGAATTTCTTCCTCTTCTCCAAAATGAGTCTTACAAAATTCCCCTTCAGAATTAATCACTGTCTTATTTGTCAATAGGTGGTGGTAACTTCGTCAGAATACGTCAGACCCTTTCCTGTAGAGCAGGATCTCACAGATAATATTTTGTAATTCCTTCTGGACATTTCAGAATTTATTTTTTACATATATGGGACATGTGCCATGTCATAAGCACTTTGTGAGTAAAAATGATTTGTTACTGCTGAGGTCACCCAGTTTTTCCACAGGAGAATAATAAATAGTCATGTGATTTCGTAGCCACGGTAGGCTGTACTCCATGGTACAGTGATTCTGAGGCATCAGTTTGTAACCACATGTCCTGAATTTTCAAGCTAAATGTGTGTGTGTATCTTTTTTTTTTCCTTTTTGAGAAGCAAGCATGCTTTTAACATCAGAGATAAAAATATTATTTTACAAAATATATCTACTAAAGAAATAAGATGATTAAAATTAATAAAGTATTTTTTAAGGTTAGAAGCTCAAAGCGTTTTCTTAACAGTGACACATGAGGTGTCATTCATATTTTCTATGGGAAATTACAATGAAGCGTTGCAATTATTTTTTATTTGATAGAAAAGAGGTCCCTACGGAGAGCACTAATCCTAAATTTTTGCTGACAAGTGCTGCTCTCGAATTGTACTTGGAATAAAAAATTCAGAAGTTCTTTAACTAGAGGCTTGCAGAGTGTATTGATGAGATGGCTAGAATTTCTCTTTTTGTTGTGTAAGTTTTCAAATAATGAAGGAAGCTCTAGAAGTCATTCAAGAATTTCCAAAATGAGACTTTTTGAGGGTCTGAATGATACGGATTCTCTGAAAATTTCTTTATCACTTAGACACAGTTCTCTATTTATTTTGTGTTGAGTCAGTAGGTTTATATCTATATTTCTATTTATTATATGTGTATATAGAGTTTGTTAATATGTGTATGTATATTTAAAAGATACTTGTATTCCTTAGACTTCGGAAATTAGGGAAACTGAAAATGGAGCTTTCATCTCCACCCCACAGTTGTTTTTCAATACAGATCTTCGGTAACTGGAAACCATTTCTATATTCTGGTAATTTGATAACCCATTTTGAAATGCATTTGTTGAGCTCGTTGTAATTCCATGTGCCTCTAATGAAAGGCATGTGAAGGTATACACGGAAAGAATGGACTGTGGTTGGTCCCTGCAGAGATCCTGCTGCCCCTTTGGGGCAATCTTTAACCTGGCACCCGCTAGTGTATTTGCTACAACGGAGTTTTCTGAAATTTAAATGATGTCACATTTGAAAGCGATGCCAAGAAACAATGTGGCAGTTTCTAAATTTTGTGAAGCTAAAATCCCTGGTTACAAGAAAGAGTACATGTCACAGATGAGTAGTTAGTAATGACTTCAGTTTAGCAGGAAAAGAGCAATTCCCATATGCTGATTCTAGTCTCATAACAAAGAATGTTATAGAAAGATGCACAGTATTTAACAAGCTGTGAGTTAACGTGACAGTGTCAGTGGATCTAGTTCCAGAAGGATAATCACGTTACCATATTTCTTCAAAAATATTTTAAGTTATATAGAAAGCTCGCTACAAATGGATCCAGACTGTTCCCCACTGCCTCCCACCCCCCAATTTAGGTAGTGATATTGGGTTTAGTTAAACCATTAAACTGCTTGAGACTGCCTGATCCCAAGTACCTGGATAAATAAATGACTCATTGTCAGACTCTGAACCTCAGAGGGTTGCCTCCTATATGAGGGAGAGTGCGTGTAAATGAGACTGGTACCCCTTGAACCTTAGGTATCCAAGGCTTAGTTTGCAGTCCATCAGTTAACCTCTCATTGAGAGCCACTCCCGCTTTGAACCTAGATTATATCCTTCAACATTTGCGGGCACCTTAGAAGTCAAGAAAATGAAGTAAACTTGCATTGCTTTCAACCCTTTGGAAAACCTACTGTGGATGGACAGTCTGTTATTATAGGTTTATTATCAACAAACCATTTCCAAGGCCCTTCCCAGAGACTTGACCTCTTACGTACATTCATGTTGGCACTGTGATTTCCTTGCTGCTATGAACTCTGACAAACTGGTGGATTTAGTTTTGAGTTGTAGACTAGACCGTATCCCTTTAAAGTTTACACCTCAGTGCTCATCATTTTGCTGTTGCAAAGATTCTGAAAGGCAGGGGTGGGAAGGAGCTGGGGAGTGGGGAGAGGGTCTTATTTCCTTCAGTGATTTAGAAAAAAGTGCACATTCTCCATCATGTAAAAAGATAACCTTTTTCAATTCAAAGGAGATTGTTTTATCATTCCACTAGTGAGACTGTCTTTTCCCAATTCACATATGTTGTTGGATGTTAGGAGAGGGAGGTACACAAAATTAACAATCCATCCTGAAGAGTTTCTACAAAATGTCTTTGATAAAGGCAATTTTTTTCTTTGAAAGTAATTATAAAGATCAGAATTAAATGAGATGCAGATATGATTATGTTTAAATAGTATTTTCCAATCTCCCTGTTGCTTAAGGCATTCCCTGGTAACAAACTGTGGAATTAAGGAGTTCTGATACTGTAAATGTGTTCGCTACTGCTGCTGAGTATTGACTGCTTTAAGAAGTTAAGGGCTCTTCATCTGTTAAGAGACAGTGCTTTTGTACTCAGTGCTTATCTCATGCAGCGACATAGGCTACAGACATTCTGCTACCACTATCTGATTTACACTGTACTTTTAGTATATAGACTGTTTAAGAGAAACAGTAATTCAAAGCAAAAATTTCAATGACTTTTTGTGTCACTGAAATTGAAAACGAGAAATAGGGGCCGGCCCTGTGGCCCGAGTAGTTAAGTTCGCGCGCTCCACTTCGGCGGCCCAGGGTTTTGCCGGTTCGAATCCTGGGTGCTGACATGGCACCGCTCATCAGGCCATGCTTAGGCGGCATCCCACATGCCACAACTAAAAATACACACTTATGTATCGGGGGGCTTTGGGGAGGAAAATAAAATCTTTAAAAATAATAATTTAAAAAAAAAGAAAATGAGAAAATAGTTAAATTTACCTTTTCTACCCAAAAATGTTTGACTGCCGTCTTTTTTTAAAATTACATAATGACTGTGAATTTACTTGTTCAAGAAGTACCTGTGAGCTCCCAGTAGACACTGGCGTCTTGATGTCACTCTTCATTCAACATATGTAGAGCGTGCACTCTGTCAGCCACCCGTGAGGAGCTTATGGTCCAGTATGGGAAGAGTGGAGAGTATACCAACAATTACAGCACCCTGCCTTGAACTGTCCGCTCCAGTGTGTGTTATCTTGTGCATTTAATTTGTGTCCTCTTCTCTTTTCATTCCCTTTAAAAAATAACTTTGTGAAATAGACACGTTGTACATATTATTATAGGAATTAAAACAATACAGATAAACTCAAAGAAGAGGATAAAAACCTGGCCAGAACCACTCTTGATTTTAGTTTATAAATAGTCCTTAGAGTGGGTGTATGTAAGTGTGTGCATTTCTGTCCTTATTTATACTATCTAACCTTGAGAAAGAGGCAGTTTTGCCAAGAGTTGCTTTTGGAAGTACAAAGAGATCTGCCCACAACTGTTTGCAAGACCTCTTACCTCAAACTTGAGAACAATGTCAGCTCTTTTGGCTAAAGATGCAGTGTTGGCTTGTGCCTAAAGGTACCTTCATGGTCTTACCACAGATTCTCAGGTCAGCTTGTTTGATGCCTTGTGCCTGCATCTTCAGATGCTCCACTGTGGAATCTTAGAGTCATTGTTTTGAATGGGCACAAAGAGGACTGATCTCTGCCAAAAAGGGACGTGATTTTCAAGTGCTCGTGCTTTAAACACAAATTCTGTCTGAATGGAGAGCAACTGGGAGAGGTGAGCAGTTACCGGGAGGTAGTGCTGTAGTCTAAGCCTCAGGTCTGCCAAGTCTTCCTCTCTATACATCTGGCTTGAAATAAAGTGTGTTGTGTTGAGGTCTTGCTGACCATTATTTTAACTCCTGACTTATGTGGATCGTAATGTACTAGCTGGATCATCACTGAGTTTGTGACCAAGTTCTGAGTGAGCTCCCAATGGGGCTAAGAAGATGTGGGATTATTTTGAAAGGCTTGCTTTTAAGCTCCTTTGGAAAACTTCATAAAATGCTGCAGGTCTAAAGAATTTTTAAGAGTTAGAATCGATTCAGGATGAGCAGGGCTTTGATATAACACTAACTATGGGCAGGCAGTTCAGAAACAACAAATGGGTGTCAAGTAGCTAAATTAGTTGATTAATTCTGTTTTTGTCTTTTCAATATGATTAAACTTATTCACTAAATTTCAATAACAAGTTCACTCAACAAATATTAAGCAGCACCTCCTCATTTATAGGTACTGTACTTGGTCATGAGAATATCACCAATGTGAATGACCTTGGGAGAACATCATCTAGGCAGGAATATGATATTGAAGCAGATAAATAAAATGCTAATAGTCGTAACTCCAGTTTGAACTTCAGAAAGATGTACTGACACATACATGCCTGAATGATCCAGTATTGTTAATGTCTCACAAATGCGTATCGGTAACTCCATCCTTTCCTCTGAATCAGTCAGATATCTCTGATTTTTGTTTATTCTTTCTTTCATGATCAGAGTTGGGATGTATTTGTTTTTCTTTGAAATATCTAACGTCTCTTCATTTTTGCCTTCAGCCTTCGCTTCCCACCACCTCTAGTTTAGTTTTCCTAATCTCTTCTCTTTAGAAACTTCAAGTGGGTTCTGTTTTTCACAAATGCTCCAGCCTTATCGCCTGGGATTCAAGATTCTATCTTACTAACCTTTGCAATCACATATTTCAGTAACCCAGATTGTTCATTGTCCCCTCACGTGTGTTTATATTGGAGAGCAACCCTTTGTTTCTCTCACGCCTATTTGCTGCAATGCCAATTTCTCTTCCCAAGAGCTGTGTAATTCTTATTTCTCCCTCAGGATCATCTCTACTCTCATCTCCCTTAAATGTTTCCACTGCTATTGACTACATTACATTAGTTTATTATGAGTGAAAGAGATAGTGGAAATAATATCATACTCACGAAAATAATAGCCAACATTTAGGACTTACTGTTTGCCTCTAAGAGAATTTATTGTTTGCACTGCTGATTTTGGCATAAATTTCTATCTCATTCTGTATTGTTACTGAGATGTTTACTGTGAGCCTTCTTTCTTTGATTCAAGCTAATTTCTGTCAAAGAAACTAGAGGAACTTCTGTCAAAGAAGCCAGAGGGAGCTAGTTTCTTAGGAAGTAATACTTTTCTCAAAATTTCTTCTCCTTTTGGTATTCAGCAATTAAAACATATTATGTGCTCAATAAATATATACGCTATGAAGGAATTGATTAGAAATTTTGGTATGAAATGCCCTTGCCCATAAGCAGAATGTGTATATGATATTTGATGTTGCTTTAGTTTCCAACCCGATGAACAGGAGTGTTTTTTAAACCATTGATACCCTGCGTTTGTGGTGTGGTAAACAGGAACTTTATTGAGAATTAAATGTGTTGACTTGGGCTTCATAGCCAGAATATCAAACTTTTGGGAAGAGATCAATTTTAAATAAATTTTATATGTGCACATATACATTAATATATGAATATATAAATGAACATAAATTAATTCAGAGTATAATGATTATATTTCTAGGATTATATTTAATTGCTTATGCTAAGGAACTATAGGACTATTGGCACCATCATGAGACAGTGAAAAAATTACATCAAAACCAGAGATAGTATTTTTAATATTAAATTATTTTTTGTCTCAATAATGCTTTTTCCGTAACATAATTACGTAGAAATTTTACCCATAGTACAATAGCAAACACTTTGTGTAAAGAGTTTATGTAAAGTTTTGTGAACATGTATGATTTTTGAGGAAAATAGGAATTCACCACAGAAGTTATGCTTTAACTCTTTATTTTATAGAATTGAAAATTTTAACCAGACACTACTGAAATTGCTAACGCCACTGAACCTCTTTCGGTTCCGTTAAGAAGCCACCTTCTCTCTTGAGAGAAACTGGGCTTTCCCACGTGCTATTTCTTCTGCCCGAATCACTCAGCTCTCCGTTCACCTGGCCAGCCCTGCTCTCCAGTTTGTAGTCATTTTTTCCCCCAGAACCCTTTCTTGTTATACCACATCTGGATTAGGCGCCTCTCTGCCCTGTTTGTTTTTCTTTTCTCTGGCTAGACTGGCTTCGTGTCTGCCTTCTTCACAGTTTGTTCTCAGCACCAACTCAATGCCCACAGAAAAATATTTGTTGAATGAATAAATGCGATGTTACTTTATTCTTCACTGTTTAGCATCAGTTACCATAGCATATGGTCAGTTTTGTAATAGTTGCACAAAAAAGTAGAACTTAGTACTAAATGAGTACTGATAGCAGCAGATACACTTGACCTTGGTTTCTGGAAAAAAATTCTGATAGCAACTTGTTTGGGTAATCATTTGGAATTTTTTCATGAGAGTAAAGGGCGTACGAGGGGATAAACTGTGGAACGTTTCGACGTGACTAACTTTATACTACATTTAAGTTACTCAATCAAAGAGTAAAGCAATTCTGTTCCATACAGTATTCCTGGTGCCCAGCAAGTATTCTTGAAGAGTGCTATCTTTTGACTTGTTAGGACTTTCCAAGGTACTGCCTGTGTTTGTTTCACCGTTCATCCACTGGCCTGATTATTACCTTCCAGAGTCCTCTACTCTCTCAGTTCATTTGGACCATGCTGATGATACTTTGCGGAGGAGAATTCCGTTTTTATTTCCATGCACCAGTGCAGGATATTTTGGGAATTACAGCCTTTTTTCTCCCCCCCTAGAATATGGGTAAACACTTCACAGGCTACAATTTTCTTAGAGACTTCTATAGTGTCTCACTTTTAATATAATTTGTTCTATTTCAGAGTTAAAAATGGCATTCTTAATGTTCTAACAAGATTAAAAGTACTGTATGTTACTCTCACGACATAGTAACTTTTTCATGAATTCCTTTTGGTAATGGTATTTTATTTTCTGCATAGCACCCTGATTTGTAGGCTAAATAAACAAGGCATCATTTGCAGTTTGAAGATGATAATACTATTACCAGATACCAAGATTGTTTGTTTAGGTGAACTCTGCAGTAATCTGGTTTTGAAACAACTAGGTAAAGCTGTTATTATGAAACGTTGTGTCCCAAAATGTTCAAAAGAATAATGGAAGCAGTTAATTTTAAATCATACTGTAGAGCGCCACTGTTTTCTTCTAGGCATTGTGTTACTCCTTTCACAAACATCTTTTCCCATCCATGCGTAAACCTGTTTCCTGTAGTCAGCAGTTAAATGTATGGAGCGTTAATGCTTTGACGTCCGGGACACAAGCAGCGTTAGTAGCTGCCAGACCAGCCAACCAGTTCGTGTTCTGATACACCCAAGGTTCTGAAGCTTATGTAGGTCACTGTATTCTTGGACTTTGTGGTTCTCTTTGAGGAACCCCATGAAATAGTGTTAAATTATCATGGCACACAGACCTGGAGTGATTTCTGTAGGATAAAATGTGATTGTATTCTATGTCTGCTTGTACCTACAAAACACATACTACATGCTGCGTGAAATATTTTTAAATACTATTTTCAAGTTTTTCTGTTAATGTTTGTGTGCTGCTTGTTTATTCTTTTTTAGAAGCCACGTGATAATAGAATCCAAAGTCTTAAGAAAATATTAACCAGGTGGAAAGTTTAAAACTGATAGAATTTTACCTATTAACTAATCATTTTATGCAAGATGAGAAACACCCGTCATTATTCGATTGTGAAGTGGAGTACCTTATTACGTAGATCGAAAGCAACTATCTTAGATGAAGGTGGACTCTACCACACGTCCTTTAAACACAGCATTTATTCAGCCTTATCAAAATACTCAGAATTTAGATGTGTGAATTTTCTGAAAAAAGCCATCGTATTGTTTCTTGGCTGTTTTTCATCTATTCCAGCCAGTCTTCTAAGGTAAGCAGGTTGCTTTAACCCCATTTTAGTTCCAGTCTCCTCATTTGTAAAATAGGGCTAATAGATTTTTTTGCAGGCTTTCAGTGAGGACTAAATGAGAAAATTACGTGAGCCAAAAAGCAAATGGCCGGTCCATAATCAGTACTCAACAAACATCAGTTCTCTTCCACCTTACTTAGCTTGTCTCTGTGGTCTGACTGATGTAGTGTATCTTGATGACACGTTTAATAACTACTCATATGTGTCTTTGCCTCCTTCCAACACCACCATTGCCGACAGCGGAGTCCAAGACAGATCTCCTTTCTCCTGTTTCCTTGTCTCTGTTAACTGCTCCCTTCTTAGGCTGTCTGTTGCTTTTTCTCTTGTTTCTGCCCCTGAACTCTTTTTAAACCCTTCACCCTTTCAAATCTTTTTTGTCCAGAACTCTTTTTGATCTACTCTCTTCATTTCTCTTTTCTTCTTTCTTCCACCCTCTTGTTGCCTACTTTGGCACATCCGGACTTTTTCTGCCCTGCAGCTCAGGTTGAGTAGCCAATGGCAGCATTCCACGCCATTGGATGGCTTGATTGGCTCATTAAAATATAGCAGCTGAAAGGTTTCTTTTCAATATGTGACTCCATGGTCCCTGAAGGGCAACCGCTGTTTCACTGGAAAGTCACACTCATATACACTTCAACTATTTAGCTGAAAAATGCACAAATCATAAGTCTGTAGCTCAATGAATTATTACAAAATAAATATACTCGTCTAATTTTCCCTCTTGTCAACAAATAGCCATTGCCAGTACCCTGCAAGCGCCCTGGTGCCCCATCCTGTTCTCTGTTCCCTTCCCTCCCCCAAGAATTAATCACTCTGCTCACTGCTCACCCTTTAGATTGGTTTTACTTGTTTTTGAACTTTATGTGCATTAAAGTACAGCATTCACGTGCATTAGAAGTATTCATTCTTTTGTGTCTGGCATCTCACGCTCAACTTCCTGTTTGTGAAATTCATCCATGTTGTTGTGTGTAGTTTATTTTTATTACAGTGTAATATTCTATTCTATGACTGCACATTCCATACACCAGATTCACAATCACGCACCACCAGTTTTTAATCTACGCTATTGTTGATGTGCATTTCAGTTGTTTCCAGTTTTGACCATTCAAATAATGGTGCTATGAGCGTTCTTGTGGAATGTGTGTTTGTGTGTGCACACTTTTTTAAATTCAACTGCGGGTTTTATGTTGTTCCAGATACTTTAAGTTGCTTGGAGTCTGATCCAGATGTTTGAGACTTTTTTATGTTCTTTTATGTCCCAGTCTATTCCTTTAGAAGACAAAATTTTATTCATTTGTATATATTATACTATTAGTACAGAATATTTTGAATTTTGGAATGTTAGAGAATGCATGGTGGAAAATTTGTAAGTAAAATTTATATATATAAGTGCATGGAATTATAGTAAATGTTATATATTAATAAATACATTAAATACTATATAGAGTATGCTTAATTTTTTAATGAACCTTCCTCTAAATATGTGATTTATGTATTTTCAGTATGTAGTTAGGTAGACATGTATAAAACCCAAATTAAACTAACATAGTTGTGATTCACAGTTTTAAAAAATAAGTTTGCCTTCTTATTTCTTACTACTTATGCATTTATTGCCCTATGAGCATGGATCCAGAGCTATGATATCTGATTCTTTTTTCAACCCAAATAAAGACAAAATTAATGCTTTGAGTCCCTGTATGTCTTAGTTTGGTTTGTTATTAATTATGTTGATGAGAGAACTTTAGCATTATTCTAGCTTTTATTCTCGGAAGTCTAATGTCCAGCACTTCAGACCTGCTTTAAAGAGATAAACAATAAGCAGAAATTTCTAGGTGTGCGAACTCCAAAAAGAACTTCTGTGTGTGCCTACTCTGTGGTAGGCCAGTCTTAGTGGGGAAAGCCATATTTGTATCACTGAACTGTTTTTTTTTTGGTGAGGAAGATTCTCTCTGAGCTAACATCTGTTACCAGTCTTCCTCTGTTTTTGCTTGAGGAAGGTTAGCCCTGAGCTAACATCTGTGTCATTCTTCCTCTATTTTATATGTGGGTCACCACCACAGCATGGCTTGACAAGTGGTGTAAGTCTGCACCCGGGATCCAGACCCATGAACCTGGGCTGCTGAAGCAGAGCATGACAGGCTTAACCACTGTGCCATGGGGCCAGCCTCTCACTGAATGTTTTAAAAACCTGTGTGTCCTTTGCCCCTATATGCTACTCTATTTCCCTCTAATAATCATTGTCATATTGTGCCATTGTTAATGGTGAAAGTGTGTTCTAGCCTCAGATGTGTTGCACGTGGGAAAAGCTTGAGAATAGTTGATATCATATATATATTTAAATATATGAATTACTTCATAACAAATTTTTTCTTAACAGCCATGATATGAATGGATATATATTAATATTTTGAATTAATAGTATTAAGAATGATATTTTATGGTCTGAAGGACTTCATAGTCTAGTGAGGTAGCCTAAAACATAAACACATAATTACATTGTGTTGTGGCAAGTACCTTAAAAGAACACATGCATACCTGGCTAGAGATGATAGTGCAAAAGACTCACTTTTGCTCGGGGGACTTGCAGAGGGCTTTGCAGAAGTAAATCCATTTAGAGACCTGGATAATTTAGTAACCTTACTGATGTGCTAGCTGTTATGAGTCAAATCCAAAAGTTAGGATACCCTGATAGTCCATGAAAATACTGGGAAGATTGTATATTTGCTTGACACAAGTGTGGAACCAATCAGGTACATTTCATGGCAGTCTTTGTAAAATGGTGTCTGGTGGATTATATTCTTGTAAGTTTCTTAAAGTGCTGTCACTTTTACATCTATGACTACATTGTTTAACTGTTGTTTATAAAAACACTAGAGAGTTTGTGAGAAATATATTGGGAAACCCAGTGACCTAGTATGGCTTTAGACCCCTCCACACTCAACTCTTCCATGTGCTGGGTCTATGACCTAGGCAAATGATTTAACTTTCCTAGATCTTAGTTGCTTCATCTGTAAAATGTGGATAAATATAGTATCTTACTCAAAGAACTGTTAATAAAAATGTAAATCAAATGAGATAATGCACTCTTGGCATAGTTCCTGGCTCTTAGTAACAATAATATAGTAAATTTTTGTTATTAGTTAAAAATTCAGGTTGTAATATACATCGACGTTCAAGATTGTGAGCCTAAAAAGAAGGTCTAGTTCTCACTTTTGATTTTTTTCAACGTTCAATTAGATTTTGAAGGAACTATTTGTGAAACAGTTGAATCTGGAATTATATATATATTTTTCCCTTACTCTGTTATGACAGATGTCCGCAACAAGATTGATGGAGAGGGGCTGGCCCTGTGGCATAGTGGTTAGGTTCAAGTGCTCTGCTTGGGCGGCCTGAGGTTTGCAGGTTCACATCCCGGGCATAGACCTACACACCACTCATCAAGCCATGCTATGGCGCCATTCCACATACAAAATAGAGGAAGATTGGCACAGATGTTAGTTTGGAGACAATCTTCCTCAAGCGAAAAAAAAATGGAAAGGATTGGCAACAGATGTTAGCTCAGGGCCAATCTTCCTCACCAAATAAAAAGATTGATGGAGAAAAGAAATTAGTAATTGGGATGCAGGTGGTGAAAATCTTTTCTAAAGGTGTGTGTGCATGTCTGTCTGTGTGTTTAGATGGATTCCTAAGTTTATATTGAATTCAAAGGTGAAGATTGACTAGATTACCTATACAAAGTATTTAATGAATGAACTAATTTCTGCCCTAATTCCACAATCCCACACATATGTATCAAATTGCTATTCTTTCCCTCTAGGTGAATGAGTAAAGTAGGAGCTGTGGACCCCAGGAGTAACCTGGATATATGGTTGTCCTCTCAGACTTGGACATTACTGTGACCTTGCCACCATGTCTTTGTGTTTAAAATTAATTTAAGATTAGTTACCTGTTTCTTTCAGATTTACTTCAGCATTTACCTAGTTTATTTTTATTTTTTTTTGTGAGGAAGATTGGCCCTGAGCTAAAATCTGTTGTCAATCTTCCTCTCTTTTTTTGCTTTAGGAAGATTGTTGCTGAGCTGACATCTGTGCCAGTCTTCCTCTATTTTGTATATGGGATGCCACGACAGTGTGGCTTGATGAGCAGTGCTAGATCTGCACCAGGGATCGAAACCTGTGAACCCAGGGCTGCCAAACAGGAGTGCGTGAACTTAACCACTGTGCCACTGGGCAGGCCCCTTACCTAGCTTATTTTTGTTTGTAAATTTATTTTTAATCTTTTATTTTAATCTTTTGGAGTAGAGGGGATGCAATAACAATAAAACAAAATCCAAGAGCCCATAAAACTAGAGCCTAGGATTTGCAAGTTTGAGCATAATTTCTCTTCTCCTGCATCACCCCGAAACAAGAGCCAGACTGATATTAAGCCACATTATGGAAGGATACAGTCATAGACTCCATCCACACTGGACACACACTTCCTGACTGTGTGTCAGGCATTGGTTTTCTATCTTTTATTATTGATATGGATGAATCTGGAGGCAGAGACTGAGTAGAGTTGGGAGGAATGGAATTTGTTCATAACTAGAGAGAAGCATGTGGGTGAGACATATTCTGATGCTAATTGTATGAAAATGTAGGTCCCTCTGCAATTCTGGGTTATTCTCTCACCTCTTTCCACATAGTGTATTTCATTAAACTCTTTGCCTTATTTTGGTTCATGCCTTAATTTGAATCAGATAAAATTTGAGGAGTTATGGAAGAATGAGACAAATTTGGTATACAAGGTGGTAGTGTTTTAAATTGATTAACTGTAGTGCACAGCATTAGAAACAACGATAGAAAAAATTAGGGCTTCTGTATGCAATGCTGTCTGCATGAACTGTTTAGCTTGGAGATGACATTGGGCTTATACCCATCCAGGTTTATGCATGGACATCTGAGATCATATTGTATGCAGCTGTTTACCTCCTGCCTTGTTTCACTCAATGTTCTACCATGGCTGTAATCCTCTACCGTTACAAGTTCTTTTAAAATACTAATTCTAAGTCTTTCATGATAATGGGTCCTGATCTTCTTTTATTGTTGATAACTGTGCTAGAACCAAAACGAAAACCAAAACAAACCCTTCAAAATGGCCCACTTCAGATCAAAGCGTCTTAGTTTTCTTGCCAAGGTAATGAAGGAATTCTGTTTTGTTTAAAAATATGACATGTACTTTAAAATCAGTAATTTTCTTCCTCGAAAACTACTGTTTAGGGCTGCATCTCCCACTGTGTTCAGCGGAACATTAGTTTTGTGGGTAAGTGGAATTATGTGACATAAAGCCAGATGAGATTGTGAAATTCCACTCCAAACTGAGCAGACTCCCCACACTACGACTCCTAGGACTTTTCAGAGCTTTTATAGCTAATGTCCATTGTGGATCTCTGAAGAGGGGATAAAAAGTATACAGTTTCCACTATACTTAATTTGACCAAGGAACTTCCTCATATTTCTTTTTTTTAAGCTAATATCATGGGAAGAACGCAGAGAAAATGCTTGCATTTCTTGTCTATACCTAAACAGTTACCATAGTAAAAAAAAAAAAAAACCTCGGAGTGAGCATAGGCAGAATGTCCTGGAATAATAGTTTATTCAAAAAAAGTTCTTACAGCTGACGATTGGTGAGCCTGTTTGTTACTTACCCAAATTATGAAGAGATTCTGTGTGTACTTACTTTTTTTTTTTCATACATAAAACTTTTCTCATCCTAGGATTCAGAAAAAAGTGGTTTAGCTTAGTCTGTTATCAAAAGTTGCTTTCCAATTTTAAAATGCCTTCCGTTTAAAAAATGGTCTGTTTTCTTTGGAAAATGTCAGTGTACTTAACAAAAGAGAAAAGTGATTCCAACCTGTGTGTGTGTAATTTGTTTTTGTCAGCAGGGAAAATGATGCTAAGTTGGTTACATTAAGCATTAGCACTAACTATGGTGGTATCTAAACCAAATCTCGTTAGTGTGTATTCATTCCACAGTGTGAAAGCTATCCATCAGTACTGTTTATTAATTTAAATGGACTTTTAAAAATACATACAGAGCAAACATCCCTGGCTTCTTGGAACTTATATATGATGACATCCTGAACTTACTTCTAATTCTTGTTCGTTATCTGTATGCATTTGCTGATTTCTCGTGATATTTGTGCCTTACCCGTTGGGCACTCCTGTGGTTCTCGCCTTGGACTCTTGACCCTCACACGGGGGAGGGCTTTTAAGCTGCTTCTTGTGGTACCCTAGAGCAGTGGTTTACAAGTTACTTACGGGTTTCGTGAGCAACAGCTGTTGCATGTGATGGCACAAACTTACTTCCCTTCTCTTTGGCTATTTAACAGGCATATATGTTATATGTTATGTATAACATATGTGTGTGTTAAATAATTATATTTAACACACACATATATATATAACACCAGTATAAGCTCTCAATATGCCTTTATAATACTTGTTTTAATCTTCTGTCTAGTTTGGCACTCTTAAAAAAAAAATTAGCAAAAACCTTGCCTAATACTCTTGGCTTACCAGTGCTGTGAAGACAGTGAACATTCTTAGTGAATCTTTGTGGTGTGCATCTGGTTAGAGTCACTATACTGTTTATGTGCCTTAATTTACCAAGTGGATTTGCAGTCGTTGACACAGATTTCTTATGGAAGAACGAGAATGAGACAGATGTTAGCTAGTTATATTGCTGGATTGAGTTAATAATTGAGATTTTTTTTTCTGTTGAATAACAGGTTGGAAAACAAAGCAACACTGATATAATAAAATTAAGCTACTTTTAATATACAAAGATGTTTTTCGGCAGATGCTGGGAAGAGAGTCAAAGGCATTCCTACAAAGCGTGATACTCATTATTTTTGTTATCAGTGGAAATCTAATTTACATACAAATAAAATGTCAATTCATTATCATAAGCATCAAGTTTAAATAGATGCATTTATACTTTTTCATGAGCTCTTCTTTCTGAACTTAAGTGCTGTGTTTGGCTCTTTGCCCATGGACCAGTTGAAATGGTCTAAGTTTAACAAAGAAGGAGGATGAAGTTGAGCCTGGCCCATGCACACTTGCAAAGTCAGATTGGCCTGTTTGAATCAACAGTTGTCACTATAGATTATTTTAATTGTTTTTTTTCTTTGAGAGGAAAATAAAAGGAAAAATGACGTGTGGGAAAACGAATGGTAGCGTTTCCTAATTTGCTTAGTGAAATTGTGATCTTACTCAAATCAGAGTTTTTAATACATTTGCCTCTCACCTGTTATGAAAGGAAAAATAATCAGTTCCCCTTTCCTTTTGATAATCCATGACGTATATTTGCTCTATTTTAGTTACCCCATTTAGTGACATAAGTGCATGCTTCATTTTTTCCAGATTATGTTCTACAGTTTCAATTAGACTTCTAGCATGAAGTCTTTAAAAGCAAAAAAAAGTTGTACTTTTCTTATGAAGGTAGAATAGTTAATGAAATTCTTTCTCCAAGATAGAGAAAGAACTTTCTACATATATCCAAGATGTATATGGATATATATATATAGGGTCATTTTGGCAAGTAGGGCATTATTACTTACTTGCCAGACTGTCTCCTTTTACCTAGACTAGTACATTTGGAATGAGATATTTAAAATATAGAGAGCATAACATGATGAAATAAGAGCCTAATAAAATGTGTTTGGGCCAGCATCAAAACGCTTTGAAATAGGATATCTAAATAGTGTGCATTTTATCTCAGAGAGGCTAGGGTTAGTTCTAGTGTCCAGATGACTATTAATGGGCTTTGTGCGCTGAAGCATATGTTAATAGAAGCGATCATTTTGGATTAATTTGATGTGAATTAATAAGAGATTTATTTGATGGGAGTTGTTTGAAGGTGATGACATTTAAATCTCAACAGGATTTAAGATGTCCAAAAATACCTTTAAAGATTCAGGAACAGTCAATTCAGAGAGAGCAAATTAAATAGACATGGCTAGCAAAGAACAGGATCTGACATTGGGTTTATGAAGTTTGAAGCAGTTTACAAAAAAAGCGATCTGCCGTTGAAGTATTGCCCTGGAATCTGAAGAAATAAAAAACATTCAAACTCCTTCAGCAATTCTTGGGTTTGTGAATTGGATAAACAGTGTTCTCTTGCATTTTATAGTTCACTTAAGCAATCTGATTTTGATCTGTATATATGGAGTAGACAGGATTCAAGTGTTTTTTTTTTTTCTTAAACCAATGAGCAAACACATGTGTTCTTTAGAAACTGAACTTTGTATGTTGTTCATATGGAAGCTATCTAGTTTGCTGTGGGCCCAAGGCTTGACCTTCCTTTTACTTTGCTATCACTTGCTTAATTCTTTAAATTCTTTGTGGGGGACTTCTGATCAAAAGAAACAATTTGCTATTTTTTTCTTTTTAATTTTTTTATGAAAGCTACATGAAATGGGTAATTAATAGCTCAGTACTCATGGGCTGTTGATACAAACAAGTGTGGAAAAAACATATATTAAGGAGAAGACGATCATGTCCTTTCTTTTTGTTTTAAGCTTTGATTTCAAACACTTGAAAGGTTTATTATCTGGAAAAACAATAAGAAAATGTCATCTGGTATTATATATTAGGATGATAACAACTGCTACTTTTAATAAAAATCATACTCAGCAGGATTTGAGACTGAGGTCAAGTTACATAGTCTTGCTCTCCTAACTTTAGTTTTGTTTAGGTTTTACATATATATTTTCTCTAAATATTTATATAAAGTGTATACAAGTATATTTATATAAAATATATATAAATATATATATAAAGATGTGTGTGTGTATACATAGAGAGAGAGAAGGATTTATCAATTGGAAGTTGAAATTATATTTGGAAAGATACTCAAAAGTTTTATTTTCTTGGAGAAAGAGAGGTTCCTTATAACCGTTTTCTTTGCTGTTTAAAAATATCTTCCTCTCTCTTAAATTAACGACCAATAAGAAAGTTACCTTGCCGGATGTGTTTGGCACGTAGCTGATGC
This sequence comes from Equus quagga, assembly GCF_021613505.1. NCBI lineage: Eukaryota > Metazoa > Chordata > Mammalia > Perissodactyla > Equidae > Equus > Equus quagga. The sequence goes on from NC_060282.1 coordinate 24,426,146, forward strand.
TGGATACACGTTTATTGAGTGCATGAATGACTGAATGTTGGAGGAAGTAAATAACTGAGTAAATGGTAGGCATTAGTGGCATTTATGCCACACTTAGTTGTTGATGGTGTAATATTTTATGGTCTCTCAAGGGAATTGGATAAAGATTTTCTACGGTAAAACTAAAGTGCCTGAGGCATTAACCAGAACCGTTGTATAGTCTTAGAGGCAGAGGACATTTTGTACAGATAAGAACAGAGGCTCAGAGAAATGAAGGGGCTTGCCGTTGATTACATCAGCAGGTGATTTGAATCAGGTCCAGGAAGCAGACCGGGACTGCCGTCCCATTCTTCCCTCTTAGGTTTTGATTCTTTACTTTGTTTAGGGTCAAGATGGTACCAAGAACATAGAATTTCTGTGTCTTACCTTCAAGGAGTTTCTCATCTAATGGAGATAAATCCTAGTTCTCATCTGCATTGGCTGGATGTGTGATCTCAGCTCTCCTTTTAAATTACTATGCTAGTTGGTTTCTTTGGTAGAACAGTTCTTTTGATTATCTCTTGCAAGGTTATTTGGAGCAAGTGTATTTCATAAATTCTTGTGTATATGTATTGATAAATATTTATAACACATATATATGAAATAAAACTAAATTATTAATGGTTAATTCAGAATATCTAAGTAATAATAGAAAACTCAGATTTCTTTTGCTGTAAAGGTGCCGTTCTGTGAACATGAGTCACAGCCTCCTACATGAGAAAGATTTTTGTCTTATATATTCAAGCATCTTAATCAGTGAGATAAAGTGGTTATTGGGATTATATTTTAAGCTCTAATCCTGATTATTTCCATCGCATAAACCTAAGTGATACTGTAACATAAACTCCTTTTACTAAAAGTGCAAAGAAAGCTTTTAGACTTGTTTTAATTTAGAAGGAAATAACTAAAAATAGAAATTTAGACTTTTGCAAATGGAATGTTACATCTCAGTAATGAAAATTAATACAGATAGAGCATGTTTAGGAAGCTAAACATATTTTTAACCTGCTGAAGTATCTTGGCACATACTACGCATTCACGTTGCATCCACCTTTCAAGGAGCAGCTCATGTTTGTAAAGGTGGAGAATGACGTAAACGCGGGCCTGCTCCCTATTCCACCCCCACCCCACACCCCCCGGGGTCAGTGTTTGATCTCACAATTAAATAGAGGACTGAACTTAGCAATTTTGAGCCTTGTTGATCTCATTTAGATTCTTCAACTCCTCCTTGTCCAGTTCACTTTGAGCCCATTATCTAAATGGTTGTTTATAGTAGACCTACCGTAACTGGCATTTGGAACTTTTTTCGGTAGTCAGTATGAGGGATATTGCTATATAGTAAGTAGAATGAGAAGGTTTCAAATAGAGTTGCCAGAACTGATGACTAAGGCTCATTGAGGTGATTTATACATATGTATTTATATCTATAGTACATCTCTATATATTTATAGTACATCTGTTTAATTATATTATGACCGTTAATGAAATATCTGTCAATAATTTCATTCAGATAGTAAAAAATGATGGTATAATGATGGTTTAAAGCTGGTTCAATCACAATTTTATGATCTTATATATCGAGAGTGAAAAAAATATTAAAAATAGCTTAAAAGATAACGTGTCGTAGTGCTTAAGGTTTCTGTAGCTCTTGGTAAGGCTTACATAGATCTGATCTGATGCAGAACTGGGTAAGTCTTACACAGATCAGCTGATGGCATTGAAATAGTTCTTTTCTCAACCACATGGTATATACTGGTGCCTGGCCTTGGGTACCCCTTCTTGTCTTCAACTGTGACTGTGCAATATCAGCAAGTCCACTTTGTATCTTTTCCAGAAGCGTATCCCCTCCTTGTTTACTAGTTAAGATCTGTTATCCCCACCTCAATGTAGGTAAGTATTATGATCCTTAGGTTCAGGGGGTTTTAGAGGCGAAATAATTTCACTAACATCACGGTCTGTTGTGAAAATGACTTCTATCATCTTTTATGTGATGTTCCTCTTCCTGCTGCTTTATTAAAACCCAGGAGAGGGAGAAGATCTTGCTTGAGGTTGGCGCGTGCTTTTATCAGGTATCTTTCAAGCAGCCAGTGGTGCTGGCATATTAATGTGTTTTAGGAGTGATATGTTAAAGTGTATTTACATCATTTAGGAAGGAAAATATTCTTTTTTTGTTTTGTTTTACAGATATACAGATCAGCTCTCAAAATGTCTTCTGTGTCTTCCGAGCGTCTTCTAAGACAATTGCATTAGCCTCCTGCTAGTTGACTAATAGAATTAATAATTGTAGAAAGCACTCTAAAGCCACATGCCTTATGAAGTCAATGCTGGGTATGATTTTACAAGTATGTGATCTATTTTTTCAAGTGAAAATGTTAACTGGGAAAGTTCTTGGCACACAGTAAAACATGGTGCAATCTGTTATTTGTCTTAAAGATAATAACTTGAGGGTGGCTATAGTCTCATGGTATCTAACTTATGACTTGTTAGGGGAGTTTCTTCCACTTAGAAGTATTGCAAATGTGCTTATATTTACATAATATGTCATTCTGAAAAATTATGGTGATATAATTCCAGTAAAAAATTATTTTTTCTATACTTCAAAGTATAGTCAACTCAATTAACCACATTTTTTTTTTTTTAAAAAGCAACTAAAAAGAACATGTTCCTTCTCCCTACAACAAAAACTAAAACCCAAATGACCTTTCTGATACTTCTTTGAAGTTTTAGCCTTAAAAACATTCTTTGCGATGTATATTATTAAGGGCTCTCTATTCAGTGTAAGGAGCCAGTGAGTCATATGGGTTCTAAAGTTCTGTTCTTCAGTGGAAGAAGGAACCGAAATTTCAAAGGATGATTTAATTCAATCACATTTTCTCTCAGTCACTCTAGATACTAGTTGAGTAGTTTTAAAACTATGACCTATTACTTTTCATGGTAACAATAAATCAGCAAGCTCTAATTATTTTGTTCTGAAAAATCAGTTTTTCAATATTAACATATATCTCCTCACTTTTAAGTATCTTATCTTAGTTCTCTTGCTATGTAAAATGTGGCTGTTTTTCTAATCACCTTGACATTAATACATGGGCATAACCCATTTTGTCTTCATTTTAATGGAAGGATAATCTTAATAAATTGCATTATTTCATCCTCATTTCTTCATGATTCCTGCCTTTCATATAGATTTCTATGTAACCTTATTTATTTCATTTTGGTGTATCTCTGTTAGGTTTTTATTTACATTAGGAGAATGTGTTAAAATACAAATGATATAGTTATTCAGTATTTGTCCAAGGAAAGATTATATTGCAATAATTATTAAAGACATTATGTGTAATGGAAAAAAATAAACAGCAAATTCTGGAGGCCAATTCTGTACTAAATCCTCTCATTTTTATTTGTAGGAATGGCTGATACTCTGTAGACTAGAATGTCCTAGAACTTAGTAGGCCAAGTTAAAACAGTGTATTTTTTTACTCAAATGCTTACATTTTAAATGATAACTGATTTCTGAAGCTTCCCTTTTGTTCTTTCTTTTCCTTTCCATTTTAGTTTACCTTTTCTTGACTACTGGTAAAATTACCCTCCGTCTTCCATGTGTTGGTACAAGTTCCCAAGTTCTGTCACTTCTGACATGAATAGAGGTCTCCTAAAACATCTACCTCAACAAATATGACATTAACATGCAACCATTAAAACATAAATTAGTTAACCAGTGTTCTGTTTTTTAGCAATGGTTACCAAGCTTAGTTAATCTTAGGGCCCAATGGTAATGCCACCCAGGTGAAGACCACATTCCTCCTCCCCATGGCCCCCCAAGGCCAGGCAGGTTTACATTGCTTCATGACCATCACTTTCACTTGAAACTTCAGTCCTTCGTCCTATAAATGGTTTTGTCGTTGTTGTTGTTGTTCCAAGAGGGAGGGTCTATGGATGCTTGATGACTAACATTATTGATGTATAAGAAGAGCAGTGTACTTTCTTAAGTACAGTTATACTATTTTGACATTATTCAATAAAGTGAATTTTTACCTTGTAAACACTTCCTTATATTCTAACTAGTGCATTTTATTGGTTCAGTGATCCATATTATAAAAATTTCCCTTGACCAGCTTTTCAGAAGCAAAGGTACACCCATACCTCTGAAGCCAGTATGTGGCTCCTCAGTGCTTGTGAGGAATGATAGATGAAAACGACTGCAACATGTTACTAATTTGGATTGTCTCAGGATGTTCTGGGTAATCATGGTGTAACTAAATCTGTTAAATCTGTCCTTGTGGCAGAGTTGGCTAGTAAAGAAGACTTGTTTTGTTAGTCAGTCACAGGTGAATTTTTCCAAGAGACCTTTGAGGTGACAACTCACACAGCACTCAGTTTTTCAGCTGGAGCATTAAGGAACACAGGACATGAACCTCAGTTCTCAACTAGCCTGTGTGACTGCGTTCTTTTATTGACGTGACACCAATTGTTTCTTATCTCCTTATACCCTTAGAGTTCTGATTCATTAGACTCCAGTAGAGGAATTTGTCACAGCGTTCTTATTTTGACTCTGTTTACTGATACCAATATCTTGAAAGGCACAGTTGAGCTAGCACATGAAGGTGAACCAAAGGAAACTGCTAATATTTTGCCTTTTTGAGCTACAAAATGACAGTGTCATGTGGTTCAATTTAATCTTTATTTTAGTCAACTTCCAGTGTGCTCCTGATGGTGGAATTTGTGCTGTTTCCACTGGGCTGTGCATAGGAACCTGGGGCTTAGTTAGCTTCCTCGATCATCCTGGATAGAGTTCTAGTGAAACCTAGCCTGGCCACAATGATGCGTGCCACGTCCTCCTCCTTCTGACTTTCAGGCAAGCCCCCCAAATGGGGCTTAAAGAAATTGATTGGCAGGGCAGAGATGAAACATTTGTTATCCTCCGTTCCCGAAAGTAAAGGGGCAGTTTTCATTTTGTTTATAACATGCTGTTTTTATCTTTTGGCTATGAGGATATTTTGGTTGAAACTATATTTATATCTTGGTTCTACAGTGTGTAACAATATTGAGTTCCAATTTATGTTGTTTATATATGCATATACATATATAAAAACGTGATATACTGTAGACGTGTATATATTCTATAAACATAATATATGTACATATTATACATAATATATAACATGTATAAATATATAAGCATATATATCATCAACTATAAAGAAAGAAATTAAGCAAAAATATAATTGGCAGGCAAGAATAACTAATAGGAGGGATAGAGCCTAGTAGTAATAATTATTCCTTTCGTATTCATAAAGCCATTTAAATAAACGAGCCACTCTTTGTGACAAAAATAATTCTAAATAAAAATTATTTGCTTCAGAAAAATTTTTGCTATTTTTAAAACTGATTTTTTTTCCTAGGGAAATTTTTTATTGTGCACCTTAAAAAGCCTTGAATAGAATATGTAAAATGTTTTAGATTAGATTACATGTGTGCAACTTTCAAATGACCGTGTATCTTTCTTTTCCTTACCTTTTTGCAGATATGGTCCGGAAAAAGAACCCCCCTCTGAGAAACGTTGCTAGTGAAGGCGAGGGCCAGACCCTGGAGCCTATAGGTACAGAAAGCAAGGTATCTGGAAAGAACAAAGAATTTTCTGCAGATCAGATGTCAGAAAATACGGATCAGAGTGATGCTGCAGAACTGAATAATAAGGAGGAGCATAGCTTGCATGTCCAAGATCCATCTTCTAGCAGGGAGAAGGACTTAAAAAGTTCCGTCCTGAGTGAGAAGTCTGGCTTCAATTATGAAAGCTCCAGTAAGGGAGGAAACCGTCCGTCCTGTCCACACGATGAGGTGACAGATAGAAATATGTTGGCCTTCTCATCTCCAGCTGCTGGGGGAGTCTGTGAGCCCTTGAAGTCTCCTCAAAGAGTAGAGGCAGATGACCCTCAAGATATGGCCTGCACCCCATCAGGGGACTCACTGGAGACAAAGGAAGATCATAAGATGTCACCAAAGGCTACCGAGGAAACAGGGCAAGCGCAGAGTGGTCAAGCCAATTGTCAAGGCTCAAGCCCCGTTTCAGTGGCCTCAAAAAACCCACAAGTGCCTTCAGATGGGGGTGTCAGACTGAATAAATCCAAAACTGACTTACTGGTAAATGACAACCCAGACCCGGCACCTCTGTCTCCAGAGCTTCAGGACTTTAAATGCAATATCTGTGGGTATGGTTACTATGGCAATGACCCCACAGATCTGATTAAGCACTTCCGAAAGTATCACTTAGGACTGCATAACCGCACCAGGCAGGATGCTGAGCTGGACAGCAAGATCTTGGCCCTTCATAACATGGTGCAGTTCAGCCATTCCAAAGACTTCCAGAAGGTCAACCGTTCCGTGCTTTCTGGTGTGCTGCAGGACATCAATTCTTCAAGGCCTGTTTTACTAAATGGGACCTATGATGTACAGGTTTGTGCATTGTATTGTGATCTCTTTGTACAGAAAAAGTGATTAGTAATGAAATGTGAATTCTTATATGCACGTTACAATCAGGCTCCCCCCACCACAGGGCCGCCTGCTAGATCCAGTGAAGAGATGGACACACTCCATAGCCATTTCATCCAAATGTGTCTTCAGAGGTGTCTTAGCTTATCATGGAAAATAATCCTAGTATTGCTATTAGGTTGGGAAAAGTCTTATCATGGAATTAGCGAGGCTACGTATTTCTGGACGTATTTCATGGTAATTTGATGTTTTCACAGTCTTCTAAAAATGGCACTAATCTTTATGGTTATACATGATAGTAATTCATGCTTTTGTCTGGTATTAGATTATAAGGCTTTCGCTGTAGTCTTTCCTTCAGTCAGGGTCTTTCCTATGTCTTGGATTAGGATTTTATTTTATACTCAAGTCTGATGTCAAATTGGACTAGATTTGGGTCATCATGGTGGGGGCAGTATACTCCTGAAAAGGCAACATATTGCAAATGAAAATTTGGAAATAAAATTTTACATTGATTAAAAAGAAGTAATGTGATTGATAAGTGTTAGGGAAACCAGAATGACCTCGGTGCGGACCAGTAAATCATTCCTTTCTGCATTTAAGGAAAACAGTAATAATTTATGAAAGCATTTAGTAGTAGCTTACATTTCTACTTTTATTAAAACTGAGTTACCTTTTTGATCTCCCCTTCTGTGTTTAGTTTATGGAATATGTGAAATGAAAAAAAGACTGTCATTTCAGATAGAATGAAATGCAGAACTGAGACTAAAGAAGTATGTTCATTTCATTTTGGCACTTTTAGCGTAGTTGAAACTCATGGTCAGCTTGAGAAAGTGTATTAGTTTCTGTTACAGTGTCTAGGTTTTTATTGTATTACTAGGCCAGGGAATTTCAAAACATAGTAGGTTTAATATTAACCTTCTTTAGGAATGATTAGAAGAAGTTCCAGAGAACTAATGAAATCACATCACATTTATTTGACCTCCTAAATCCCTTAAAATATCAGTCATTTTTCTCAACTCAATAGCTATGGCACGTGTGCTCAAGACCTCTCTATTGACCTAGTACCAATTAAGAAAAGCAGGCAAGGGGGTTATAAATAACAAGTAGTGAACATATTTTGCAATACTTATAAGAAGAATCAGAAGAGCAATTTCCAAATCCTTCAAAAATGTCAGAATGGCAATCTTATCACTTTAAGGGAGATAGAAAGAAGAACTCTTAAAAAGCCAATTTCATCTTTGTAAAGCTCTCTTAAAAATTCCATCTGACTTTGTGAATTTCTACAAATAGAATTATTTCTGTGGAGCAGCAAATTAAGCCAACATAGTTATTATGCATGAAAGCTACAAGCTTTGAACTGCTGTCTTATTAAAGATCATTTCACTGTCTTATGTCAGATACACTCTGCTGTCAAACTATGATTGGAAAGCAAATACGTGTTTTAGATAAAAGGGTTAGAAGTGAATAATGTCAGTATGGGAAATGCGTTTTATAATTAGCAAGTAATATGATGTTAATACCTGGATTTCCGGCAGGAGTTTCAGTTTGCTCACTCTGGGGACAACTTCTGAGGGAAGCTGATCTGGGCTGTCAGGAAGGCTCTAAAACGAAGATTACGAAGGCCTATAGTTTGGAAGAATTCAGATTTTTAAACACACTTCCATTTCCCCCAAACAGTTATTTGTTAGGTTCTTAGTTATTTATAGGGAAGTTTATGTTTGGGTAGAATGAGCTGGACACTTTTCCTGGGCAGTGATTTTAGAAATAAAACAGATGTGGGAGCTATCTGAGTTTGGACTAATAGAAATAAAACAGCTGATCCTAGACTCTGCTGTCTACTGAATGCTTCCAGCTCACAGTGAAGAAGACAGAAAGTGGTAGGAAATAGCATCGAGGAAGATAATCTTGTTAAGATCAGTTTTTTTAAAAAGAGAAATAGTATAGCTAAAAATAGAAAAAAGCAATCTGTGGAAAAAGTAGGTGATGATTTCAAAGAAACGATTAGTTTTAGAAACAAATCTAAAGAGAGTTAACTTTCTTCGATTTAGGAAAAGAACGCTAAATAGACTTTTAGGCCAAATGCTAATCTCAGATACTTTGCACATCCACCAGATGTTGATGCAGAAACATGTCTGGAGATAAGTAACTTATTAATATTTTTATGCTGAAATAAATATTGAACAGATTCTCTATATACATAAACTGAATCAGAGCTCATCTGAAATTCCCCTTTTTACCCACACGTTTGTGTTGCTGAAATGCCGTTTGAAAGATTCTTTCCTTGGCACTTCAACTGTGTGGAGACTAAAAGCTGTGGGAGATAAAATGCTGACTCTAGAATTTCTTTAATGCAGTTTTTTCAGAAACTGATGGTTAATGGCTTGTGTGCATTCTGATAAAAAGATGTTAGTGAATAGAGTATTACAGACAAATAATCATTCAATTTCAGATTTATGTAAATCTGTAATTCAAGCTAATTGAAGTAATAGATGACCAATTCATTAATCTTTTTCAATGAAACTGACTTTTTTCTTTTTAAACATTTGGGACAGTTGGTAGTTAATGATAGATTTATGACATTTTAGGCCAAGAAAAAACGAACACAGGCCAGAAGTGGAAAACTTAAGAACTCTGTGGCTTTGATCTGTATTTTGGTTTGACATGGATGGTTTTAAATAATACAGACTGACTTGAGCACAAACATCAGATATACAATTGGGAAAAAGAAACAATTTAATCAAATTTTAAGATTCCCAGTTCCAAGTTCAGGTTATTTGACATATGTTTGGGGGGAAAATTGAAGTTTCGACATATTTGTACTGACAATATCCAGTTCTGTGTAAATTTTATGACAAATAATGAAGTCAAAGAATTACAGATTTGTCAAAATAGGGTCCAATAACAGTGTTTCTTTGTGCTGCATAGTAAATAGAGCCCCAGTCGGATAGTGGAGGTCACTTTAAAGGGCCATCATAAAACAGGGCAGTCTTTTCTGATTTTGTTAAATTCACATCCCCGTACAGCTTGAGGTTAGCACACCTTGCCCAGAAATCATAAGAGATGTGTATTTACCAAGAAGAGCAAGAAAATATATAATGGCTAACTTAGAGCTAATTGACTTGACCAGGATGACAGTTTCTCATTTTTTAAGAAATTTCCCTGCATGTTTTACCAATTATTATGTATAAATTTTAAAAAATAGTGGATGTGGCATGATTGGTAAGCCCTTCATGGAAGTTTTACTATCTGTATTCGGCCTTTGAGGCCCATATATAGACCAATAATAGGACAAGAGGTTGAGTTCTTCAAAAAGTAATTACAGCTTCTTTCTTTTTAATCTGCTTTATTATGCTTATATTTAATCCATCGTTGAATGGAGGCCTGCGCCGTTTCATTAGGCTTAATGTGCCGTACATTAGGGCGTTTACGTCATCTTTATGGGGGAGCTCTTAGCCCTCAGATCAGGTTATAAAAGTCGGAGTCCTGTCAAGTTGTGCTTCCCACGGGAAAGTGTTTAAGCTGTCCCAAGTTTATAAAGGCTCATGATGTATCTGTTGCCTTTTCATATTAGTAAACCTTTCCTGTTATTCTACATTATTCAGGACTCCAAGAAGGTAACTACCAGATTCCAGCTATTTAAATTTATTTTGGCCCTTACTGAAATTCTAAGGGTCACAGAATCTCACTATTAATTTACCAGTGAGTGTCTTGTGTTTGAGCTAGGAGCACTACATTTCTGCTTTGTAAATATTTTTATCAGCGTTGCGCAACATGTCACGTTGGAAGCAGGAAGAACAGATTGTAGAGATAGGAAGTCATCTTTTATATTCGTATTTAACTCTCTGAGCTTTATAGATCCTTAACATATGCCAATGGGTGGGGGGTGTACAGTTCAGTCTGGAAAAAAAAAATTCAGAGAACATTAATCTCCTCTTGGTCTATTTTGACTTTTCTTAAATTTTACTTCCAAATATTTATTTTTTGCCTGGGCATTCCCTTTGATCGTTAGTAGGAGGGAAGTTGTAGATCTTAGCAGGTTCTGTTTCTTTGTTTTGCTGAGTTGAGGACAATTGCACTTTAGAGAAAGTGGCGAATGAGACTTTAATCCCTTCAGGCTGGCGATAGAGTACAGAATGTCTGGCATATGCACCCATACTTATTTTCAGGACTGTGTCTCTTTAACGAGAAATAAAGTGTGCAAAGTAAAACATGTGCTCACCCTAAGGCCATAAAGCAAAGCAAAGTTCTGGCATTTACCAAGTTATTTCCATCAGTGGAGATGGCTGAGCTGGATAATGTAGCCACCCTGGGTGGAGTAGAGTAGTTTGACCATCTTCACTAATCCTTTTACCTGCCTGGTGGTTAGATCTCCATTTGGCTTTGTTATATGAAGGTTGATATGATGAATGTCAGTCCCTCTTTGATTTTCAGCTTATTTGCTCTCGTTTGGAGAACCTGTATCACTTTCTTGAATATCAGTATTTCTCTCTAGGCAGAATGTTTCGAAGACGAAATCATGGTTACCAGTGCACTCAGTTACATTCAACGCTTAAAGTCTTATCCTGAAATGGCATGCCCTGCTAACCAGACCAAGTCAGCAGATCATTGAGTGCTTTTTGTTTCTTGGGTCATTGTAATTACAGCATACATGCAGCTATTGGAACACAGATACATAAGTAGTGCCCTAATCCCAGGAAAATTTGGAGAAAGAGAGTAGTTCCCTTTCATTTTCTGATTTCCTTCACGGAGTCTATTTTTGAGAATTATTAGACTGTAGACCTCTTTCATTCTTTGTCATATGGTTCCAAAGTTTGAACTAAGCATTTTCAGAATATCAGAAGAAACTTTGTCTAATTGTAATTGGAAGTTAAACGTAAATTTCTTTCCTGTATTACTTCGAATTTGATCCATACTTCTTTCATCTGATAGCTTATGTCATCAAAACTGCACATATCTTGTTTTTTTATTTTCCTATTTTGGATTCACTTCTAATAATAGCTAAAATTTATTAAGCGTTTCTTATGTGCATCGGTAGATCTCAGCTCTTTACACGTATTAATTAGCTCATCTTCATAAAAACCCTTGAAGCAGACACTACCATTATGTCCATTTTAAAAAATGAGGAAACAGGCATAGAGGAAGTAAAGTGACCTGCCCCGGATCACAGAGTTGTGTGAGTCGGGTAAATGGGATGTAAACCAGGGTGGACAGGCTACAGACACCTGTCTCCACAAACTACTATGACGTATGGCCTTCCCGCATGTAAGACTGAGTTTACTGCAACTAGAAAAGCGGTGGAAGAAAGGCTGCATGTAAGGGAGAAGATACACGACTGGTGTACAGGGACTGCTGGAGGCATACTTTGTGAATCCTGTTGAATTTGGGGACTTCAGTGATTTCTTTGAGATTGTCCCTTAACCAGTCCATGTGGTGTAATGCTGCCTTATTTGAACTAGGTTTATAATTGAAAGCATTGAAAAGAAAATTAATTCTGCTCATTTGTCTTTTTTTGAATTACCATGATTCATTTTCACTGGTACTTTTGCTACAGAAACTGGTTCTGATAGAATAAGGGCCAAATTTTGATTTAATCAATTAAGGATGCAATGTTTTATCCCCAGATTAAGGGACATTTCATCCATGTATTTGATTTAGTTCATATTCCTCTCATTTGGAAGACTGTGTTTTAGGAATTTATGATTTAATATAGGGTCTGAGGGTTGTACTCTCCTCTTCTGGTTACTGTGTACAATCTAGGTTGGTTTTTCTATGAAGATTAAACGTTAAGGAGATGCACCTAGCTCCCGTTTATATTCTCTAAGGCTGTGTAATTAAAGTTTTATTCTTTGCCTACAAGTAAGTACAGGAATGGGTGTGGAGGCCGAGAAAAAATCAGAATACTTTTAGAATGTCTAATTTAGTGTCCTGCAATACCCCTACCATGCTTTGAGCCCTGTGATCGCCCTGGACTCTCGAAGTTAGGATAATGTGGGCCACAGTGAGGAGCTTGAGAATTCAGAAATAGCCGACTTGCCTAGCAGTTCTTTAATATTTAGAAGACCTGTTGATCTAAGATTAAAGAACACCTGAATTCTTTCATGAGTCCAGTTACTTATTTGGGGATCTCATAATCAACAGCGGTTTGTTCTAAGACCTGTTTTTCCAGCCGATGGGTAGCTCCACCTTGATATTCCACTGGCACCTCAAAGTCAATACGTGTAAAACTAAAGTTGTTAGCTCCTTCCCTAAAACAACTTTTTTTCCTTCCTTTGTTCTGTACTCCCTTTTACAAGTCAGTCGGGCTGGACATGTCAGGGTTACCCCGGATTCTTTGTGATATGTATCTCACCCCAAACAAGTGAATAGTTGTCCCAGTCTCTCTTTCTTTCTTCTTTTACTGCCACCGCCTTTAATGTTTACTTAGTAAATTCTTAGTGGTTTCTTTACTTGTTTTCTTTCTCTTTCAGTTCTCTTCTGTTCCCTTCTTGTCCCTTCTCTTCTGTTCTCAACTCCGCCTTCCGTCGTCCTCTTTCTCTTCCTCTCTTTCCTTTTGTTTCTTTTCCTTTCTGTTCTTTTTTCTCCATCCTTCCTCCTTTTCTAGCCTTCCCTTCCTCGCTCTCTCTTTTCCTACCTCTTTTCTCTTTTCCTCTCTCCCTCCCCTTCCTTTCTTTAATTTTTAAAAATTCTACTTATAGATTTTGATTCTAGAATCTACTTTAAAAATCTTACTTATACTTAAAAATTTTAAAAATTCTTCCTATATTTTGTAGGAAGGATAGGTCTACTTCCTATAAAAAATATATCATTTTAATTATCCTTGTGTAATTATAGACTGTCTAATAAGACATTACTTTTCCAAATTCTCTCTCACCCCTCAATCTCCCTCCATGTTTCTTAGGAGCAACTTGCACTGTTTTGCCTTCATTTACACTTTACTCGTTTTGTTTCCTGCAACTTTAAAGCCTTTCCATAATCACTGCTTTTGAAGTTCGTCTGAAATATCAACTTATCTGTCCACAGCTCGGTTGTCACCTCCTTCCGGAAGCCTCTGCTGACCTGTCAGTGTAGTTTAGGTTCTCTTCCTCTGTGGTGTCATGGAACTTGGTACATCTCTCAGCAGAAGCACTTACTCCACTGTTGTCAGCTGTGTGAGCTTTCTGTAAACCACAGGCAAGTTGGGATTTTGGACTATGTCACTTCTGTCTGTCTCCCCAGTGCTTGGTACATAGTAGATGTGTAACAGAGCACCCGTCCCTGGAGGAAGGATGTTCCACAGTGTTTTGATTCACTGTTTTCCCCATTAAGACACTTTTTAGGATCACATGTAATTTCTCTTTATCTCCATTATGAGCCAGCTGTGACAGCCTATCCTTTGTAGGAGAGAAGTGCTGTGGGTAATGCATTCAGCTTTATAATCCACTTGCGCTGCATTTTTTGTTTTGTTTTGCATTTTTCCCCCTAAAGATTGTCTCCTAAATTGTTGAAACTGACTTTAAGGTTTATGGGTATGCTGTTAGCCCAAATATCAAATAACCATGGAAAATTAGTTGGGTATTAGGCTGAACAAAGTGGGAAAACTCGTTTGGGGTAGACTATTTGTTACTGGAATCCAAAAACCCAATTATAAAAGTGTACATAATTTAGAATATGCAGTATTTTAGCCTTAAATTTTCCCCTTATACCAATTTAAGTTTTGGTCCCTCCCCCGCCAAAAAAATTAGTTGTCTCGTACAGATCCAAATGAGAAGGGTTTAAATTGGAGTTATTCCAGTGACTCAAGGAATAGGCTACGATGGCGTGAGACTGAGGTGATTGACATCTAATTAGATTTGTTATCGAAATTTTGGGGGTTTTTTTGGTGAGGAGGATTGGCCCTGAGCTAACGTCTGTTGCCAATCTTTCTCTTTTCTTTTTTTGTTTTCTCCCCAAAGCCCCAGTACATAGTTGTATATCCTAGTTGTAGGTCACTCTAGTTCCTCTATGTGGGATGTTGTCACAGCATGGCTCCATGAGTGATGTGTAGGTCTGCACCCAGGATCTGAACCAGCGAACCCCAGGGCTGCTGAAGTGGAGTGCACGAACTTAACCACTCTGCTACCAGGCCGGCCCCTGTTATTGAAAGTTTTAAATGTTCAGTCTCCGTCCAGGGTACATCACTGGGGCACACTCTGTATGCTCCAGTGTTTTTTGTTTTTTTTTTCCCTAAAGATTTTATTTTTTTCTTTTTTCTCCCCAAAGACCCCCGGTACACAGTTGTATATTCTTAGTTGTGGGTCCCTCCAGCTGTGGCATGCGGGACGCCGCCTCAGCATGGCTTGATGAGCAGTGTCACGTCCGCGCCCAGGATCCAAACCAACGAAACACTGGGCCGCCTGCAGCGGAGTGTGTGAACCTAACCACTCGGCCACGGGGCCAGCCCCTATGCTCCAGTGTTTTTTGAAGCACTGTACAAGGCAGAAACATCCCCTGTGTAGATTAGCCCATTAATTCTCACTATAGTTATTATTAGCCAACATTGGCCCTCACAGATTTCTTTACATTATTTGTAATTTCAGTATTAGAAGAGGGATTTTTAACAACTTAGCTTTTTGTTGTTAAGGTTTTAGTTTTTTGAGTATCAGCCCGTAACCTCAAGTCCTCTTAAATTAGTACCCTCCTAATTGTCTCTGTTGCTATCAATTATAGTACTTGAAAATGAACCACATCTGAGGAAGCGTTTGTGTTTAGTTCAAACAATTCTTTTTGTTCCATTGAAAATAAGTATATGTGCTAAAGTGTCCTTTTAAGAGTTCTGAGGCTTTGAAAAATCTTTTCTTTTGACATATTCTTTTAGATATTACTAGTTTTTGTTTCATATTATTAGGAAGAAAGAAATAAATTGAGGTTAAAGACCTTGAAAAATGCCAACCTTTTATATTTTTAACTTCTACACTGAAACATTTTTGTGAAAAGACGTATGTAAAGAAATTATAAACAAATCCATGGAACATCCTACATGGAAAGAATAGTTTTTAAAACTAAGGTTAAAATAGAACAAAAAGCCGTCTTGGTCATCAGTCAGTGAAAAACAATTATAATTTGTTCTTTTTCATGCCTTAGCCGCTATGTCGGATGTTTCTACATACATTGAATTCACAAGCAATGGCTCTATCATCATTTGTTTTTGGTTAAAAGAAGCATTTTGTCTTATTTTTTTAAGAAGCCCATATATGTCGGATTGAGTCAGTAATAAAGGGGCCATAAATTGCTATTGCTTCCTTATCCCGATAATTCAGGGGCCTTGGTGCGAAATTTCCATTTGGGCTCACATCTCCCAAAATGAGTTTACTCACTCAACTCAACCAAAGCGTATTGAACCCCTTCTTGCTTCCAAAGATGAATAAAACACCATTCCTTTAGTCCAAAAAGGAGTATAAATAGAAGCATTAGCCTAGTAACAACAGAATCCAACTTTTTCATTTACAGCTAAGAATATTATGAGTGGCAAGTTTGAGTTTGTCACTGAATGACTTTGCAACTTCCCCTCTATTTAGTTTTTTCATCTCATTGGCAGGAGAAATTCAACTGGATAGTTCATTTTATTAAATAATAATCCCATTCATGTGAATAGTACTGTAGAGTATGCTGCCTAATATGGTAACCACTAGCCACAGGTGACTATTTGAATTTCAGTTAATTAAAACTAAATTAATGAAGAATTCATAACTACTTAAATTAAATTGAAAAACCAGGTCCTCAGCTGCCCCACTCCCATTTCAAGTGCTCAGTGGCTACATGTGGCTAGTGGCTACCATATTGGACAGGTTAGAGTACAGAACGTTTCCATCATTTCAGAAAGTTCTGTGGGACAGCATTGACCTAGAGTTTGCAAATCACTTTCAGATACATTCACTCACTTAATCCTTACAATAATCCTAAAACTGGCAAGGTGTACGATATTTATCCATAAAGATGAGGAAACCAAGGTGCCAGGGGTTAAGTAATGTGTCTTTCGACAGAATTTAACTTATAGAACTTCCCTTTGGAACCAGCAAATGCAAGTAAAGGTGAATACAAATGAATAAAGGATTTTATCTACAAATTTTGATCTTAAAATATAAGTAATTGAGAAACAGAGGTACAGTCTGGCTTGTTCACGTTTGTATCTCAGTAGCTATCACAGAGTTTGGCACAAGCCTCACACTCACTAGCTACTAATTGGATAAATGAATAGGTGTAATTTTTGGTGCACACAGAAATTACAGTTTAATGGAAATTTTAAAATGTTATCTGTATCAAAGGAACTGCTGGATTAATGGGTTTTAATTAAAGGTCTGGCTAGCAAAAGAAGAAAGATTGAAATTTATACTCTTTATTCTGCTTATGATCTCTTTTTAGTATAGTCATAGCTAGGGAATGGTGAATTTTTTCTACTTGCTGGGTACAACCATTTGAAAATTTTGAAATAATTCTCTGAATGTCTAGGTGCTGTTTCCTGGCAATAAGATTCAATGAGCTGTTGCTGCAAACACATATTTTGCATAACTTTTCTGCCTGTGTATTTGTGTTGAACCTAGAAAAGAATGGTTTTGAATTAACATTTGTGGATCATAAAGATGAAATGAATATGGTCAGTAGTCTTAGGTGCAGTCTCTGAAACTAACAAATTATGCTTTATTTTAAAATGGGATTTAAATAATAGATATGTTATATTTCTCTATGACTTAAATGTACCTCTCTTATTGAGAAAGTATAAAAATTGCCACAAATGTAGCCTTTAGATCTTCTTTTTGGTAGAGAAAAGGAATAGAACACTGAATAATTAGGTTTTGCAAAGGTGGCTTTTATAATATATAAGATATGGAATTGCAATATTATATTAGCTGTTAATAATATCTAATACTAATATGATTTAGTGCTGTTTCCCAGGAAGGCAGATGGATAACGCACGAAGTGTCGGTATGTTGTTCTTGCCATTCAATGAGATCCTTGTGCTTTTTGTGTGTTTGCTTGGGTGGCTTCGGAAAGAGCAGACAGTAGGATGAAAGCTCTCTTCAGCATAAAACACATAACCATGAAAATCATCCTAAATCATGGAGTTGGCTGATTTTCCCTGGATTAAAAAAAACTTTTAGACACATAGACACCACTAACTTAAAAGATTTGATAGAGTTTTCACGGTAGCTTAGTTAATCCTAAACCAAAATGCTTTACTGGCCGTTTTTTACGAAATGGCCTTTCTTTCATAGTCTCTTCACCTGATAGGAGTCATTCTTAGCCTGGATTTTCTGACTTCACTTGTCACCTACTGGAAGAAGTGTTAGGATGCTTAGTAGAAATTTAAATTCACTTCAAAATCATAGGTTTAGGGATTTCTTAAGACTGTGCATGCTCTTTGTCCAGCCCTTTCGGTGCTGATGGAACATGAGGTTTGTAGATTGCAAAATCAAAGAAATAGTGATGATGTGTCTGTCGTGGTTTCTCAGGAATCCTTCTTCTACCAGCAGAACTTCAAAACATTTTGTATTAGAGGATCTCGCCAACTCTGAAGCAGTGTGGTAGCGAAAACAAGCGAATTTCTGTCTCTAGGTTTTGTACACTGGCTTTTGTCGCTTACGTTGGGGAAGGATAGGATACTTCTGAATTTGCCCCTTTTGATTCAAGGTCAAGTTCCTGAACAAATTCCTTGAGTTGATAGCATCCCATTTAAATGTTTTGTTTTTGAAAACAAGGTTGCTCCTCACCTCCAGTGAATTGGGAAACAGATGGAGGCATTTTGCAATATTATGCATTACGCTTTGGTGCACATTTTAGTGGCTTGAGTCACTACAGTGCTGGGTGAGAATGGTGAACAGACCGTATCCTCCTGTGGTCTGGCTTTGACATCTCTCACACCATTGATTGATTGTCAGGTTGCTCTCCGGGAGGGTGCCTCTTTCGTGGCCTTCTGGTTAGATGATGCTCTGCTGTTGACAGCCTGAGATCGTGTGCTTGCCATGGTGGAGACAGAACTGTCTGCAGCGAAACATCGTCATCCCTCAATTAAAGACTGTGGGAGACCTTCATAAATTATCTTAATGTACAGTAAATGTTGAGCTGTTGGTGTGTCCATGCACATTTCCTAGAACCATAATACTGGAAATAAATTTAGAGGTCGCCCCATTTGCAGAAGCCATTGGCCAGAGAGGTTAAGTAATTGGAACAAGGTCACACCTCTCTTTAAGTGGCAGAAGGACTTCAATCTTAGTCCTGTACAATAGAGATACAAACACGTCTTTCAATGCACTATAGGAATATTATTTGCATATTAAATAGAACTATTTAAATGATTTCGAGATGCTTGAGACATTTCTCATGGAGTGGTTTGGATATGAGCAGTGATCACACATGTCATTTTTGAGCAGCTGTTGAAGAAGGCAGAACACAATTATGCCACAGGCTTAATCTATTACATCTGGTCGCTGGAAAAATTCGCTAATTTTTTGATAGTTGGAAGAGGAAATCTCTCCCTCTTTGGAGCATTTCAGTCAAAAACTCTATTTTAAATCAAGAATTTTGGCTGCCTGCTGAGGTGCATACTGAGAAGGAAGGAAGGGTTTTATATAAAGTGCCCTTTGAAGG
Source organism: Equus quagga (assembly GCF_021613505.1). Classification (NCBI taxonomy): domain Eukaryota; kingdom Metazoa; phylum Chordata; class Mammalia; order Perissodactyla; family Equidae; genus Equus; species Equus quagga. Next base: position 24,445,250 of record NC_060282.1, read on the forward strand.
CTGTCGTCGCTGTCATACTATATACAATTTTATAATTTCAGGAATTATGAATTTCGTCATCATGATTTCTTTGATTTTCCAATCTTCAAAGCTCATGTTCCATGTCCACACTTTCGGAAATTCAGAAGGCAGAGCTGTGGTGATTTTTATGGTGGAATTATTTTAGTTTGTCCTTTGAACATCCCCATGACCCATTCAGGGCGGGGCTGGACCTTCGCTCTGAGACAGAGCGTTAATCTAATGAGGCCCTGGAATGTTTTCTCCTTTTCATTTGTCCCAGATTGGGAAACATTTTAAGCTCTTTACATTGGTCCTCTTTGATCAAGACTTCAAGCCCACTGCATTCATTTCATTTTTAGTCTAATAGTGCGTACTCGGGCTTTAATTATAAGCCATTTTTTAGCACCTTTATTTTACCCAAAAGATAAACTTCGTCTTTTCCTGCAGTCTCATTACTGTAGCAACTGAACACAGGATTTCCTTGGAGAACGTCTGCGTTGAGTAATCTCTGAGCAACGGCCTCTGGTTTTGACAGCAGCCCTTAGCTTTGTGAGAAGAAATCCCACGTGATTTGAATGCTTCCGCAGGCATGTGATTTGAAGGAGGCAGGAGTAAAACCTACTTAGTTGAAAACTGTTTCCTTTTTTAAAAAAGGATATGTTATTAAATCCTTTGAATTACTTACAGTACTTTTGTTACTTACCTTCTTCGGTTACTTTGGCCAAAAATGTTCAGCATAATGACCCTCCCATAGAGTAGCTATTGAGAAATGGAGAGAGGGAATTTATTTGGCTCTGATTATTCAAGTGATTTCATAAGAAGCAGAAGTACTATTGTATTTCTTGATGTGCAATACTTGGTAGTGTTCTCTCCTCCCTCCTAAAGAGCGCATTGAATTCATGACACCTTTAAAGTAACATCCATCTCTTCTATCCCAGGTCACTTCAGGTGGAACGTTCATTGGCATTGGACGGAAGACACCAGACTGCCAAGGAAACACCAAGTACTTCCGCTGTAAATTCTGCAATTTCACTTACATGGGCAACTCATCAACTGAACTCGAGCAACATTTTCTTCAGACTCACCCGAACAAAATCAAAGCTTCTCTCCCCTCCTCTGAGGGTGCAAAACCTTCGGAGAAAAACTCGAACAAATCCATCCCTGCCCTTCGACCCAGTGATTCTGGAGACTTGGGAAAGTGGCAGGACAAGATCACAGTGAAGGCGGGAGATGACACTCCTGTTGGCTACTCAGTGCCCATCAAGCCCCTCGATTCTTCGAGACAGAATGGTACAGAGGCCACCAGTTACTACTGGTGTAAATTTTGTAGTTTCAGCTGTGAGTCTTCTAGCTCACTTAAACTTCTAGAACATTATGGCAAGCAGCATGCGGGAGCGCAGTCAGGCAGCCTTAATCCAGAATTGAATGATAAGCTTTCCAGGGGCTCCGTCATTAATCAGAATGATCTAGCGAAAAGTGCAGAAGGGGAGCCAATGAGCAAGGCAGACAAGGGCTCTAGCGGGGCTAAAAAGAAGGACTTCTCCAGCAAAGGAGCAGAGGATAATATGGTAACCAGCTACAACTGTCAGTTCTGTGACTTTAGATATTCCAAAAGCCATGGCCCCGATGTAATCGTAGTGGGGCCACTTCTCCGTCATTATCAACAGCTCCATAACATTCATAAGTGTACCATTAAACACTGTCCATTCTGTCCCAGAGGTCTTTGCAGCCCAGAAAAGCACCTTGGAGAAATTACTTATCCGTTTGCTTGTAGAAAAAGTAATTGTTCCCACTGTGCGCTCTTGCTCTTGCACTTGTCTCCTGGGGCGGCTGGAAGCTCCCGAGTCAAACACCAGTGCCACCAGTGCTCATTCGCCACCCCTGATGTAGATGTGCTCCTCTTTCATTATGAGAGTGTGCATGAGTCCCAAGCATCGGATGTCAAGCAAGAGGCCAATCATCTGCAAGGGTCAGATGGACAGCAGGCTGTCAAAGAGAGCAAAGAACACTCGTGTACCAAATGTGATTTCATTACCCAGGTAGAAGAAGAGATTTCCAGACACTACAGGTAAGCCATACGGGGGTGGGTGGGTGGATAATAGCAAGAAAATGATAGAAAGAATCCACAGCGCTGATCCGAGAATGGTTGGGAATGATTGTGGCAACTTGGGGAAGTTACAGGACAAGATCACATAAAAGATTATTCATAAAACTGAAGATTTATATATTTACAGATGTGATAACTACAGATTTTAATTTGATTGCTTGTTTCAGACCATTTATTCTTATGTTTCATACCTATTTTTTACCATATACTAAGCGTATTTTTAAATCTGCAGTAATGCTGATAATGCTAATGAGTTTACTACTTTACTACAATCCATTTATTTGTCCTTGTTAAGTATGACTGCAGGAGCCAACCTGGTGGTGCAGCAGTTAAAGTTCGCACGTTCTGCTTCTTGGCGGCCCAGGGTTTGCCAGTTCAGATCCTGGGTGCAGACATGGCACTGCTTGGCAAAAGCCGTGCTGTGGTAGGAGTCCCACGTATGAATTAGAGGAAGATGGGCACGGATGTTAGCTTAGCTCAGGATCAGTCTTCCTCAGCAAAAAGAGGAGGATTGGCAGTAGTTAGCTCAGGGCTAATCTTCCTCAAAAAAAGAAAAAAAAAAGTGTGACTACATAGCCCATAAATTTTGATAGAGCAGCTCCCCCATGAAAGGTGCCAGCATGATATGTTCTGTTTTCCCAAATGGGAAATAATCAGCTTGAGAACAAGTCGCTCGTTTTGCTTTTAAAATCTGATTGGACATTATTCTAGCTTTAAAAAATTGCGTCTGTTATTGACTGAAATGTCGTTACACAGCACAGGAGTTAGGTATGTTAATACTTTACTTCCACCTCCATCCTATTCTCTTTATAAATTGTAATTTTCCCAGGTAATCTTTCATGCTTTCTAGACTTGAGTTTAGGATACATAGCTTTATTTTATTTATGTATTCATTCTTTAATTAGTTCCCAAACTATACTTTGTGCCAGGCATTGACTATAAAGGAGAAAATAAGACAAATATAGTCATTGCCCTCATGGAACTTAAAGTTCAGTAGGGAAGATCTTCACAGATCTTTCTAAGAGTGATGAGTGTCATGAAAGATGAAGTGGGGACCGCTGTGTTGGAATATAGTGACAACACAGCCCAATATGGTGGATTAGGAAATGCCTCCCGAGGAAGGAGCATTTAAACTGAGACTTGGTTATAAGTAGGGATTAGTTCAGTAAAATCCTGGTAATATAGTGCACTCAGATATTAGTGCTTATTGGGGGCTTTCTTGTTATTATGCCTCTAAGCATCAAAGTAAAGAGCTTTATTTATGATTTTTAAGTGTTTTTCCATATGTGGACTCAATATCCTAGTTTAAAAATCTGGTTATTTCAATTTTCACATCCCAAGATTTTAAACAGTTCCTCCCATTCTCTTTAAAAGTTGCATGTTAGTCCAAGGGTATGTATGTTTTCTCAGTCACCAGTAATGAAGCAGTTCATGTCCAATGATAGGCTAATAATGTTAGATGTTAATTTGAAGGGCCTCCTAATGTTCACAGTGAATCTAAATGTTCAGGAAACACTTCCTTGAGATTTACACTGTGTAATGTATAAGGTCAGCCCTAGGAAAGACCCAGTTGTGCAATCACATATGTCTTCACACTTGCAGGGAGTGTTTCTGGCTCTTCTGATGTTAGCTGCGTGTTAATTTATTTCTGGGGCCAGCAGACATGAGCTCCCTTCTGAGCCTTACTGGTGTGCATATTGTGCATGTACATTTGTTAGGTGATGTAAAAATGAGATAATCTATTCTTTTTTTGAAGGAAGAGCTTCTTTTTAATAATGAGGAAGTCAGCCACAGCACACACATGTGCACACACACACACACACACACACACTGATACATCTAGATACCAGATCACTTGCACGAATGGCTTTTCTCAAGGCAGCTGAGGCCATTGCTTGAAAACCTGTCTGGAAAAACAGAGTTTTCATATGCTTTGGTTAAGCCAAACAATCTCCCGTGTAATAAAAGTATGAATAAAAATATTACTGAATAATCTCAGAATTTAGTTAAAGTTCAGTAATGAAAGTAAGCTCCAGAGGGAAGAGATTAGTCTTCTCTTGTTCACTGCTGTATCTGCACAATTTAGCACAGTGCCAGGATGGCTCATAGGTGCTCAGTGAGTATCTTTAAGTAAATGAAATCCCTGTGAGTTTTTGACTTTAGAGTAGCTATGAATAAGCCAAGATCTCCATGGTGAGTTATAGTGTAATCTTTGACTATTAGATGGTCTTGGAACCATTTTGAGGATCGAGGGTTCCACACAACATGACAATTATCTGTGCATTTTGAATTTAAGTCAACCTCTCAGTATTTTATTAGATAAAAAATTGTACCGCACTTGTCTCTAGGGCATTAAAATACTCTTGCATGTACTCTAAAACCTGCTGTAGTTTGGGTGATCCTAGATTCTTTAAGGTGCTGAGTAGTTAATGTCTGATCTGTTTGAATTCTTGTAGAAATATTTGAAATTTGGAGACTTACCATTTTAGGAGTCACAGCTTGGTAGGAAGGATAAAGAAACTCTACTAAAAGTTGAATAACAATGGAGGCCCCAGGGATGTGGAAAGAAATAGTCACGCGGATGTTGAAAACTTGATCTGCTAACAAAGCATTTTCCCAGAAGGCCACATTTTGAAGATAGTATCAGAAAATAAGTTTGCCACATCACAAGAGTATCTTTCTAGTTACATTTATGTCTATTTATATTATTCCTGTTGGGAAGCTTTCACTATAATTCTCTTATTACCGTGGAATGTTCTAGGCCTTTGAGTGCTTTATATACAAGACTTACAGTGTAATAAAAAGGCAGTATAAGCTGAGAACTGTACAATATGTGAAATCTTGTAGCTATAAAATAACTACAGCTGAGACGCAGGAGAGTTGATTTAGAGCTCTGAGTGAAAAACCTGTGTAGATTCCGTTCCGAGGATATTTTCCCAAAGAGCCAGGTTTAACCTGGAAGAACTGCAAACATTATCTGGTCATTAACTGGAACTTGGTCAGTTCTCTTTTCTTAACGTTTCAAGTTCAGTTATGATACCTGTAGCTCACATCATGACTGAGCTATTATATTCCACTTGTGAATTTGTTTCATGCACTCCATTTCTTTTATTATTTATCACTTAATTAAACAGTGTACCCATTCTCTAATTGATTACCATTCTCCTCATCAAAATTTTCAGTGTTAGGATGACTATCTCCTTACAAAACAACTATACTAGATAAAATAGTAGGTTTTAATGCCTTGCTAGACTTCCATGAATTAAGGGGAATTTCTGAAGCTCTTCTCTTCACCCCTTCATGAAGAGTGAACTAAACCAGACTAGGAAGAAGTGAAGTGCAAGCACGGAATATGAGGTTGCACTGACGGCAAATGCCAATATTGATGTTGCAGTTGGTCAGGAGACTAAGCCTGGAGTCCCTGCAGAGAGAGGGTGCTGAATCTGTGAGTTTCACTTTAAGCTGGCACCTTGAAGGTGGTTGAAGTGATTCTACATTAGTGCCTTCCTCTGACTCCCATCAGAAGTAAACACAAATTGCTCTACAGCAAATACTCTACTTTTCACCTCCATTGTATCTGTGACTTAAGATAAAACTTACATGAGCTCAACATTACAAAAATTTACCATATGGACAGGGATATAAACTACTATATGTGAAATCAGTAGGAAATACAAATAATAGCTAGATACTGAAGAACTTCAGATAATAGTAGTTTTCAGTTATAAGATAATGAAAAATGTTTAAAGAAATGAAAATCAGACTTACAAGTTGATCAAGCGCATGAGACTGTAATTACAGGACCAGGAATATTCAAAAAATAAACAAATAGCATTTTTCGAATGGAAAATATAATTGTTGAAGCTTAAAATATATAGATAGGTTAAATAACAGATTAGCAAATGAGTTAATCAGAACTTTAATCTGAAGACATTAGCCAGAATACTTAAGGGAGAAGAAGGGGGTGGAAAATATCAAAAGTAGAAATTAAGGTATGGAAATATACTAAGCTGTTCTAACATGCATCTAAGTAGAGTCCCAGAAGAAAAGAATATAGAATGGAAGATAGGCAATCAATATTTGAGGAGATGATGGCAGAAGAGTGTTTAGAACTGATGAAAGACATAAATACACAGATACAAAAAAGCATTGTTTATGCTAAGCAGGATATATACAGTAAATTCAATCATAGACATGTTATAGTAAAGATTAAAATGCCAAGGCAGAGAGGTCCTTTAGAGCCGCTAGAGAGAAACAACAGATCAACTACTCAGAAAAGACACTTAAGTTAACAGCATACTCTTCATCAGTAACAATGGAAGCTGGAAGAGGGAGGAATACTATTCAAAGTTTTGAAGAAGAGAAAAAAAAAATCAACCTAGTATTGTCTGCCTGTCAAAAGTATCTTCCAAGAATAAGAGTAAAGACATTTTCACTTAAACAAAGACCAGAGACTGTGGGTAAATCTAAGCAACCATAGCCTGTCTAATTTTTTCAGTTAATGAGGGACAGACTAAGACGGTGGGCAACATTGTTATGAAGGTTTGCAGGGAAAATGACAGAATTAAGGTGTTCTCAGTTCCTTGAGCCGTCTGGAATTAGTAAGTTAGGACTTTGCTATGCATACTTGAAAAATTTTAAGAATAACCAATAAAAAGAATAGGAAATGAGTACATAACTTCCAAAGCTATAGAGGAGAAAAATGGAATACCAAAATAAAGAGCACCCATAAAATTCAATTTACTTTTTTGAAAAATGACAAAAGAGGATACATGGGAAAAACTGACAAACAGAATTTCAAAAGTAAGATAGTTAAAAAAAGTCTAGGGCCAGCCAAGTGGCTCAGCAGTTAAGTGCGCATGTTCCGCTTTGGCAGCCTGGGGTTCGCCGGTTCGGATCCTGGGTGTGGACATGGCGCTGCTTGGCATGCCATGCTGTGGTAGGCATCCCACATATAATGTAGAGGAAGATGGGCATGGATGTTAGCTCAGGGGTATTCTTCCTCAGCAAAAAGAGGAGGATTGGCAGCAGTTAGCTCAGGGCTAATCTTCCTCAAAAAAGAAAAAAAAGTCTAGATATCAAAAATCTTAGTGAACCTTAATTTAATCCTGCATGGATTAAACTTTCCACTTAAGAGATATTATTAGACATATTAAAAAAAGAAAATTGAACTATAAACCTTTTATAGGATACATATTCAAAACACAAGGCTAAGGAGAGTTTGAAAGAAAAAAATAGATTGAATTATAAAAGCAAATATAAACCAAAGGAAAATTGAGGTAGCTTTATTAATCTCATACAACTTAGACTAAGGACAAAAAGCATATGGCGGAAAACTCATTATGTAATAAGAGGTTCAGTTCGTCAGGAAGATATGACAATTCTAAGTATATTGACTATAACAACCTTGGTGGAACTTGAGGGTATCATACCAAGTGAAATAAGTCAGAGAAAGGCAAATAATGTGTGATATCACTTATATGTGGAATCTAAAAAACAAAACAAATGAACAAACCAATCAAATCCAAACTCATAGATACAGAGAACAGATTGGTGATTACCAGAGGAGAGGGAAGTTAGGGGGTGGGCGAAACGCGCGAAGGGAGTCAAGAGGTACAAACTTCCAGTCATAAAATAAATAAGTCATGGAACGTAAGGTACAGCATGGTGACTATAGTCAATAATATTGTATTGAATATTTTGTTACTTTGTGTGGTGACAGGGTAACTAGACATATTGTGGTGATCATTTCACAGTATATGCAAATATGGAATCATTATGTTGTATACCTGAAACTAATATAATGGTGTATGTCAATTATCCCTCAACTCAAATAAATAAAATTATCTGTTCAGTATTCTGTAACCATTTAAACTAATTTGTAGACATGTACAGGTGTATATGTGTATGTGTCATGGTTTACCAAATGTCATTAAAGTAGCAAATTGCAAAAAAAAATATAAATAAAAATAAATATATACGTAAAGCAAAAATTGATAGAGAACTATAGGAACAATATGGCAAAACACAATCACAGTGGTAAATTTTAAGAAACCTGTCTTATTTAAGGTTGAGCAGAAAAAAATTTCCACAATATAAAATATTTGAACAGCAAATTAACCAACTTGATTTAGTAAAAAATATATAAATTCTATATCCAACAATTAGAGAATGCACATACTTTTCAAGCAGATATAAAACACTTATAAAATGTTACATGTTAGATTAAGCCAAAAAAGAAATCAGATTTCAGAAAAATGGTATCATACAGAACTTATCCTTTGACTCAGTGTAATTAAGTTAGACCTTGATAACAAAAAGATAAAGATAGATGAAAGTTACACATGGCAAATACTAAACAAAGAAAAAACGAAGTCACTTTGTTAATTTCAGAAAAAGTGTAGATGTTAAGACAAAAAATATAAGGGATAAAAGTAGTTGGTACATATGACTTTCTAAGTGAATTTGACAAATTCTGGCAACATCAGATGTTTATTCCTAATGACTGCATAATTTCACTCTTCAGAAGAAAACTTCTTGTGTGGGTGCACTAGGAAACATGCAAAAATGTTCATAGTAGTATTTTTTGAAAGAGAAAAACAACCAAAACAAAAATCAAAAACAAAGACAAACAGGAAAAACACCCCCAACCATCCATAAGAGATTAGTTAAATAATTTGTAGATTTTTCATACCATGGAATATTATACTGTAGTGAATTTGAATAAATGACAGTTGAATACAGCATGTGAGAATCTTATAAGCGTAATTTTGGCTAAATAAAAATAAATTGGAGAGATTATTTGCAGCCAGATAGCATTTTATATAATTTCAAAAACTAGCAAAAGAATACCATATACATATATTCATAAATATACCATATATATATAGAACTGTACCATAAATATTGTATCTCCATATATATACTTTTTTATAGAGAGCATATATATATTTATATATAGTCATATTCTATGATTCTTTGATTATGTACTAGGTTTTTTTTGGTAAATGTAGATATGAATACATATATATATATATGTATATATATATATAGGGTGTGTGTAATTGACATTACATGATAAAATTTTAAAATAAAAATGAGGCATCAATTCTCATCAATATGTATGTCCAATAAATATTTAAATACATTCTCAATCTCCCTTATTATTAAAGAACTACTTAAAAATCAGTAGTATGTTCATTGTCTACCTACTTGTCTATAGTGTGGAAAATGTACATATTTTTTGATCTTGTATGTGATTACAAGCATCTGTTTGGAGATTTATGAATGCATTTTAAAATTTTTAAACTGTTTGAATCTTTTAAACATAAAATATATAACTCAGGCTGCAGGAAATAACATTGGATATAGTAGCTGGTCAAATTAATGTAGTACTGCTCAATTTCTATCTTAAAAGAGCTCTGGGAAAGAACGTGACTGTGTGCTCTGCTAATTCTGAAGAATAGATTTTATGATAAGCACTTAATTATCAACACATCTGAAAAAGCCAAGTACACAGTGCATTAGTACAGAGTTTCTAAAAGGGTGAGGGCCATGATGGTTACATTTAGATTTGTGTATGTTATGTGTCATGTTCTTTTAAACAATACCTAATAAATCAGTTGCCTGTAAAACCCTGAAATGGACATAATAGTTCAAGTTGAAAATTCCCCTTGTGAGACAGAAAGTTACCCAGGATGTTATAGTCCATCAAGAAGATAACCCACAATTGCACTACTTTTATTTGTATGCATTGTTTATTAGAAATTTCAGATTTAATGGTCCTAAAGACTGTACAAGAACAGTTATCAAGTCTTCAAATCAAATACATTTTAGCCACGATTTCCATTTCATATTAGTTTATATAAATTATTTCCCATTTCTTATTTACTTTCCATTTTATGGGAAGACTTATCTTTCTATTTTGAACATTTGGTAGAGGGTATCTTCTTTTTGCAAGTGAATTGTAAGTTGACATTTTTCAAATATGGCATTAGTTTTATTTTCTTCTCCCTCTTGAAGATGAAATCACCCCACACTCGCCTAAAAAAACGAGTTACTCTAAATGAGTAAATACTAATCAGATTAATTCTGCTTAAAAATGCAAGATGAGTCGACTAGATGGAATTTTATTCATTCAGAATTTCAGTTTTTCTTAGGTTATATTTTATAGAATGTTCCTCTGCACTTAACTAAGGCCGAATTTTATGTGTCCAACTTCTAAAAGTTGCTTGATCTGGTTATCCACCTATAATTCCTTTTCTGTCTCTGTCCCTCACATACTCTTTTCACTTGGTTTTCGTTCCATCATTCTACATCATTCTACAATGAGATTACTTCAGTAATCTCGAGTGGCACATGTGTAGACCTTTATAAAACAAAGTATATATTACAAAAATGGCTAACTTTATTAGATGTCAGATCTACTTAACTATGTTTAAATTAAATCACCTTCGTTTTCTCCTTTTGTGCAACAATTTATCTGTGGGTGTTTTATTCTATAATTACCAAATATAGAATCATAATTACCAGTATAATTATGATTTATTCATTTACTTGTTTTCTTTTTAGTCATTTAAGGAGAAAAACAGTGGTTAAACTATTGAAAGTGAAATACAGTTATTCGGTAAAGGACAGCTTTTTAAGTGATAGAAGTTAACATTTAAAGAAGAAAAACAGTGTCACTCAGAGCTGACTTCACATATACTGTGAGCTGGTTCATTATGAAAAGGGAAATATCAGAATAGAGTAAAAGAGTAACATCTTTTAGCTGATTTTTTCCTACAATTTAGAAAACAGCCTTTTATGAATTATGAAAATAATTTTTAATCTCTACTAATGAATGAAATCTTCCTTAAAGGATAAAAGACAACTGTGCATTGAAATATGGATGGATCTGAAATAAATGCTTTTTTATAGCACATGAAAATTCTATGAAGTAGGGTAAGAAATCAAATATCTTTTCTCACAGAAATTTTAAGTCACTTTAAGTAGAATTTGGCCTTTTTAGGCAGCTCAATGTGCTTTTCTCTGGAAGCAAAGGATGATTTAGCTCTTTTGTCCAACTTTCTTGGATTTATGTCTTCATTGTCTGAAATATTAAATGGACTGTACTGAGATTTTATATAAGTATATCCCAAGTATTGTATGGGATATACTTGCACTAAAACATTATTTATCTATTACCTGAAATTCAAATCTAACTGGGCATCCTGTGTTTTATCTGGCAACCTCATGCTAGGGAGACCTACAAAATGCCATCTTTTTTGCTCAGGTAGCATAAGGAAAATGCTTGCTATCCACTTGGCAGGAGTATAGAATTTAAATTAATGCAAAGCATATATTTGTAGTGTCTTTTTCTTTTTTTTAATGAGATAGATTCATTCTGAGCCAAGATCTGTTGCTAATCTTCCTCTTTTTTTGCTTGAGGAAGATTGTCCCTGAGCTAACCTATGTGCCAGTCTTCCTCTACGTTGTATGAGGGTCACCACCACAGCATGGCTTGATGAGCAGTGTAGGTCTGTGCCTGGGATCTGAACCGGTGAACCTGGGCTGCTGAAGCAGAGTGCACTGGACTTAACCGCTGTGCCATGGGACTGGCCCCATGTAGCATCTTTTAAATTAGTTTGGCTTAATGTAGCCAGAAATTCTAGGAATTTTTAAATAATGAAGAGTTTATTCAGAGGACCACTGAACATATACCATCTGCAAAATATCTGTGTATTTCTTAATATTTCTCTGCTGCTTTATGACTCTACATATTAAATCCAGCATCTGGAACATCCCCAGAGCTGTGGTGGTTCATTCCTTGGGTTGTTAAGCAGATATTCACTGACTGGACGTTCTGAGTAGGAATATGGGGATACAGCGGCGTGTGAGCTTTGGTTTTGATCTTCAGGCAATTACAATCTAACTGTAGAGTAAGACACACACAAGATTTTAATAAAAGGCAATGTGGAAAAACTCCTCAGAGGAAGACAAAGTTTCAAAGTAGCTCAGAGGATGCTAGGTTTACTCATGGGTTGAGTCATTTGGGAAGTCTTTAAGGATGAGAAGAGAATCTTGAGAAATGAAGGGAGAGTTCCCTAAACTTCTTTGGAGTCTTCGTGTTAATGCTGATAAAATGAAATGCACGTAATAGGTTAGAGGAAAGTCCAGACTAATGTAGTTTCGCAATGACTAAACTTCATCCTTGGGTAATGTTTCTTATGCTAGAGATCAAAATAACCTATTTTTTTCCTCTGGGGACATGGTGTTATGTTGAAGATCTCAGTTATCATTGAGAGAATGACGCATGTGAGACAATATGCCACAGTCTTTCAGGAACTAATTCTTGAACAAGGTAGTAACATTGCATCAGCTACCAAACAGCATACATGAAAGAGTCAACATAGACAAGAGCTAAAATACTCTCATTGTGCCCTCCATATTATTTTATGTCAGTTGACTTGTCTGTGCTTCAGGTTCTTATTCTGTGAAGTGGTGGTGGAAGTATGTACTTCGTGTGTCTGTTGTGAGATAATATATATAAATGGCTTAGCACTAAAGAATATTGAAAGATGGTCTCCAAACAATGAAATAAAAAAGATGAATTACTGTTTTGGGATTATGCTTGACAATGTCATGTTTGTGGTTTTAACTTATAAAGCTGTTAGTGTTGATTCCCAGAGGTGGGTAATATTGTGTGTGCTTTAATAGAGAAAATGATATTGCTCATTATGGAGAATTCATTTGGGAAGGTTTTATCCGGGCTCAGTGTATATGCTGAGAGCTCATTCCAAGCTAATGCCTATCTTGAAGTTATTTTTGACCCTGGCTTCATGATTCTTGCTAGTTAAGGTGTGGTCTGGAGACAAACAGCGGTATCTGGAACTTTGTAAGAAATTGAGAACATTGTGTCCCACCCCAGACTTCCAGAATCAGAATCTGAATTTTAGCAAGATTCCCAGGTGATTCCTATGCGTGTTATAGTATGAGAAGCACTGCTCTAGATGTTATTATAGATGATTGAAAAGCTTGTATTTCTCCAAGTTTTGAAAGTAGAATGATGTTGTCTTTTTTATGTATTTTCTGTCATTTATTTAAGACTGGTATTACAGGGAGAAAGAAATCTTTCAGGTCACTAGAGTACTATGTAGCAAATGGCCTTCGCTCTTCACCTAGTGGCGTTCAATGGCCTGAAAGATTCATCAGTTGAGCAGTTTACTGCTTAATTGTCAAGCTTTACTCTGTTTTCATGAATAGTAATGTACCCAGAATCTTAAGATTCTATTCAACAACGATAGGGCATTACCTGTGTTTTATTAAAGTCATGGTGGGTGGAGGATGTCTACAAGTGTGTTCATTAAGTTGTTAGAACCATGGTCTATTTACTAACATAGTTTGTCGATACTGGTCTCTGCATTGGTGTCGCCTGAGGACCTTGTCAAAAATTCAGATTCTGAGGTTATGCCCAGGAGATTCTGATTTAGTAGGGCCAGGGAGAGGCCTTGGAATCTTTATTGCTAAGAAACGCCTTCTGTTGTAGCACTGCGCACAACCTGTTTTGCAAACCATCACTGTAGTCAGTCTCTTTTCTGTCATTTAAAAGACCTTTCCTATCCCCTTGTATTTGCATTTTCCGTATTATCAGTAATTTCATTAATTTTTGTATGAAGTTAAAAATTTAGGCGGGAAGGCTAGAAAAATAGAACATTGCTCTGGGAGGTAGAAACCTCTATTCTTGACTTGATATAGACTAAGTGGGCAAGTCATGATTCCTCCATTTTATTATCTGTAAAATGGGCTTTATGCTTCAGTGGAAAGTGAGATCATATATGAGTGAATGCTTTGAACTCTTCAAAAGAAAAGGTGTGTGAGATGAGCTTGTTATCACAACCTTATTTTAATATGCTTCCTGTTAAAATGTATTTTCCTTTTCAATGTAAACCTGGTTCTCACTGAAAACTTACTTCTGTAAATCTGTCTGCTTTTCGCTTTACACCTGTCCCCACCATTCTCTGCATTCAGCTGGTTCTCCAGCATCGATGTCAGGGGAGGTTTTGCCTAGGTCCGTGAGATCCAGAGCTGTTCTGTGGGGCAGATCAGAGCAGTTCTTGCTGAGACCTGTAAGGAGTTAGGGAGTTGTCCATTGGAACAGGAACTTGAAACTAGAAAACCTGGAAGTCCCAGATGTGTTGTCTCAGACTGTGGTACTTGGTGATGAATTTATTGTCTGGGCAGGGGCCCAGGTCCTTGTATCTTTAGGAGGAAGTACCAGTTGAATAATGGGTAAGGATTGGATGTGTTCATTTTTTTTTTAATGAAGGGATGAGCTGGCTCAGGACCTTTCTAGATTGTGGAATAAGTAGATATCAAAGGCAGAAAATCTTAATTACTTAGATATATTATGGCTCTAAGACACCTCACAAGGCATCCCCACCTCCCAAGACTTTCATAAAACACAGGTAATGCCCTTCCTATCTTTGTTTTTCAGAATCTTAAGATTCTGGGTATGCTACTATTAATGAAAAGAGAGTAAAGCTTGACAATTAAGCAGTAAACTGCTCGACTGCTCAATCTTTCAGACCATTGAATGCCACTAGGTCAGGCAGAAAAGGCATAGAATATATTTTACCTGGCAATGTCTTAAAGCAAAGGATCTTCTAGGAAAATAAACTTGGTTTTAAGATTGATATATGTCATGTTTAAGGTACATGGGATAATGAAAAAAACTGGTATCAAAATACCAGTTTGTCAGTTTAAACTCCTTTGCTCAAAGAGTACAGGATGCAGATTCAAACAGAAGAAAGGGACTTTATTTGCTTTTGTGATTTATACTGGTTAGCCCTTACTTACTTACTTACTTACTGCGAGTGTTATTTACTTAATATGCACAAGAACACTATCAAGTGGCACTGTTATTTTCATTTTGCAGATCAGAAAATTGAGGCAGATTCAGTAAGTTATCCAAAGTCACATATATACTAAAATAAGAGAGCCAAGATTGAAACTCAGGCATTCTGCTTCCGGAGTCTACACCCTTAAATGAACTAAATTGATTCTCCAATAAGAACTGCTAGTTTGCTGTTTGAAAATAATTTTGTTGTGTGGTGCTCTAGAATCTTCTATTTCTTCTCTTGTATGTTAATCACCTTTCTTTCTTGAAATAACAGTACCGTAATTCTTTGGGGCTTTTGTACTAGAGCCACCAATTTTGGTAGAAGTAGCAGTGGCAATTGATAATGTTAATTTACAGGCAAGGAGCCCATCACGGATTTCAAGCAGAGATCCCACTAGCTCAGTGAAACTAAAGTTGCTGCCACAGTGGGCAGTGAGCAAATTAGAATTGTCTTGGGGTGAAGGTCAATCAGAACTTGCGAATGTGCTTCCTGAAGTTTGTTAGTTTATTTTTAATTTTCATGACTCAATAGATTATGCAATATGTCTTCCCTAGGGTATTTCCTAGGTATGGTTTGAACTGTAACCATCCTGATAAATCCATTTTTGCATGCTCGAGCTTTGTAAGCGTAACAGTTTTTTGGTGCAATTTTGAGTTTAGGAGTTTATCTCCCGTTGGATCATACTTTAATGTAGTTTTGGTAAAAAGCTGCTTTGGATGAGGTTCCCAGAGGTTCTAGGTCCTAGATTTTAGGTCTTATCTATTGTCCTTGGTGATCTTAATCCTGTTTTGGGGTTTTCTGGCCTTGACTTTAGTGGCAAGATTCTTATTTTTGGTCATGGACATTCTCTGCTTAAAGGTTAGTTTTTTTTTCACTTGAGAAAATTCATTTTAGTATCATATTTTTATGGTCAATTCGTTATCAAATTATTTATTATTATATTACTTTTGTTTTATCTTTACTACTTAAAAAATAAATAAAAATAAGAGAAAAGGTTGAAAACAATCTTCTGTGAAAAGTAAAAGTTAAATATCCACATTTATTCAACCAGATGTAAGCTCTTAATGGTAAAATAATTGTGTACCACATCAAGCACTCTCAACAAATATTGACAGATTTTGTTACATGTCTTAATTCCTTTGAATTTTCCTTCCATAAAATAGTAGTGTTACTTTGGATTTTCAGCCATCAGACTGGTGTCATAAGGGAATGAAGTTATTGAATACAGAAACTATTACAACTGAAAGTGATTAAAACATACATTTGACTTATAAGCTCTGCTTATCACCTTTCAGTTGCTTACCTTAACCTGTGAAGATATCCACCTCCTTAGCGTGGTGTATAAAGCTCTGCATGAGCCCTCCAGCTTGTTGATTGATATCCTTCCTCTTATTTATTCCTCTAAAGCAGCAATGGCCTCTTTTCACCATCTCAGACTTACAGAATATACTTCCTTTCCTTTCCTCCTCTTCCAACAAGGATAGCTCCTGGGGGCCGACCCCATGGCCGAGTGGTTAAGTTTGCATGCTCCGCTACGGCGGCCCAGGGTTTCGCTGGTTCGGATCCTGGGTGCGGACATGGTGCCACTCATCAGGCTACATTGAGGTGGCGTCCCACATGGCACAACTAAAAGGACCCACAACTACAAAAATATATACAACTATGTACTGGGGGGATTTGGGGAGAAAAAGCAGAAAGAAAAAAAAAGATTGGCAACAGTTGTTAGCTCAGGTGCCAATCTTAAAAAAAAAAAAGATAGCTCCTTTTCATCCTTTGGTTTTATATATCTCCCTCCGAAAGACCTTCCTTACTACCTTAAGCAGGCTTTCTACTCATTACCATCCTGTCCATTTCATTCTTAGCACACATCCCTCTTTGTTCTTACGTAGTTATTTATAGTCTGATGTGAAGCTTGTTCCTGACTAGACTCTAAACACCAGGTGGACAAGGACTACGTGTCTTTTATTCACCAATGTGTACCCAGTGTCTGGCACAGTAATATTGTGATGTTTATCTACAATTATATATCTGAGTACCTATTTTGCCCTAGCTTTAAGTAATGGCTCTCAAAACTTATTTTGCTATTTTATTTTAAGCTGGTAACTCATAACACATTATATCAGTGGCATAGCAAGTGTTTCACATGGTATTTATTGAGAGAGCTGTACAAGGTTTTTCTAGTTAAAGTATGCCTTATTCCAAGTCATTTGTGTACCTTTCCGGTATGCCTTTTAGGATACAGTGCCCCTGTTCTTCTTTGTTAATCAAACATTTGTCCTAATTTAACAGTTACTGTTCTGTCTTTCAGAAGATGCTATGAAATTCAACAATGAAATCTCCTTGTTTTATGTATTTTAAAAAGAATACGCATGCACATAAACACATTCACACACACTCTTTTAATGAATATATTTGTATAGTACCTATCACACTGCTTGACACCCAACACTCAATTTGTTGAATGTTCATAAGTCCTTACAGATAGATAGAATTTGTTTTAAAAGATCTTGAGTTTCTAATACATCTTATTTACTAGATTCTGTAAATCAGCCCACTGTATTTCATTGACTCAATAGATTTAAATTTTGATAGAAAAGAACGTTGCAGTCAGCTAGTATTTATTTTTTTATTTTTATTTTTATTTTTATTTTTTTAAAGATTTTATTTTTTCCTTTTTCTCCCCAAAGCCCCCCGGTACATAGTTGTGTATTCTTCGTTGTGGGTTCTTCTAGTTGTGGCATGTGGGATGCTGCCTCAGCGTGGTCTGATGAGCAGTGCCATGTCCGCGCCCCAGGATTCGAACTAACGAAACACTGGGCCGCCTGCAGCGGAGCACGCAAACGTAACCACTCGGCCACGGGGCCAGCCCCCAGCTAGTATTTATTTTAATATATGTAAAAGCTGTGTAAAGCACTTCAACACTAGAAATGTATATATATTTGTAGTAAAAAAAATTTTAAATAAACAGAAAATGAAAAGTCCATTGATGGAATTAGATGTAAAAAATATATGAATATCTTCTTAAATAATATAGAATTGATGATTATCCAGTCATGGTAAAATGAGCAGAGTAGGTCTTTCAATAATAAGCAAACCAACCAGTGAATCCTCTGGAGTGTATGCACATAAGTGTGTGTGTGTGTGTGTATGTACTTGTTTTTACTAATATAACAAAAGAGAACATCACATTCTTTATATAGAACTTAAAATTCTAGTTAATTACATTCCAATTTCTGGATGTTAAGAATATTGTATTTCATTCTACCTGTTACATTACATGAGATAAAATTCAGGTGCTTAAAGAGTATTCTTTTAAAAAGCCCTTCAGAATGCTAGATTTCCATCAACTGTTTTCTTCTTCCCCAGGAGAGCACACAGCTGCTACAAATGCCGTCAATGCAGTTTTACAGCTGCCGATACTCAGTCACTACTGGAGCACTTCAACACTGTTCACTGCCAGGAACAGGACATCACTACAGCCAATGGCGAAGAGGACGGTCAGGCCGTGTCCACCATCAAGGAGGAGCCCAAAATTGACCTCAAGGTCTACAGTCTGCTCAATCCAGACTCTAAATTGGGAGAGCCAGTTTCCGAGAGTGTGGTGAAGAGGGAGAAGCTAGAAGATAAGGACGGGCTAAAAGAAAAAGTTTGGACTGAAAGTTCAAGTGATGACCTTCGCAACATGACTTGGAGAGGGGCAGACATCCTACGGGGCAGTCCATCATATACTCAAGCAAGCTTGGGGCTTCTGACGCCTGTGTCCGGCACCCAAGAGCAGACAAAGACCCTGAGGGATAGCCCCAATGTAGAAGCTGCCCATCTGGCACGACCTATTTATGGCTTGGCTGTGGAGACCAAGGGATTCCTGCAGGGGGTGCCAGCTGGCGGAGAGAAGTCCGGGGCCCTCACCCAGCAGTATCCTGCATCGGGAGAAAACAAGTCTAAGGATGAATCGCAGTCTCTGTTACGGGTAGGAAGGTTTAATTTTTAGATAATTTCTCTATCTTGAAGGGAAAAGAGGGGAACACATATTCTCTTGATTTAGTTCATGTCTTACCAAGTGACACCGAACGATCTCTATCAGTCTGGAGATTTATATTTATAAGGCCAAAGTGGTGGAAAGGAGCCTCATGTGTGTTTGTGTGTGCGGTCCACACACTTGATGCAGTAGTTGGCAGTCACTTGTTTGTCATTGCTCTTAGCTCTTGAGTGGTGGTTAATCGTTCCTGGTGATTGTGCCAAACAACGAGGCCACATTTGGAGAAGGGAAGTTCAGCATCTTACAAGGATGCACCCTCTGTTACATTCAAATAACTAAATGACTTTTAAATTTTAAGGTGGTGTGACACAGTATATGGTTAATAAGGAAATTAGCCGAGATTTAAATCACTAAGAAGGCAAAGCCTTTGGTGAGATGTTAATACAGAAAGGTAGTGTTTTTTAAAACTCACAATATAATTATGTACAAATGACAGTGCTTGTTGTTTAGTTGCCAAGAAGAGGGGAAAAATGAAGTTAGACCTAAGTGAGAATGGTGTGAAAAGCATTCAAAGAGAACCATGCATTTTACATTTTCTGCTCTTTTATGGAGAAAGACATAGTCCCAAGTAGAAAAACCAAACCAAACCTCTGAGTAAGATAAGATCCTCGATGGCTCTCTTCATGCTATGTAGAAGTATTTTAGACTTTGAAAATTCCTGAGCTCCCAGTAAGTGATGGTTGCTATTTGCCTAAGGCACCACTGCTTCAACATTTCACCTTGTCTCTGAGAAAGTTTTGAGCTTTCTGGATGATTTTGAAGCTTTGTCCGTGCCTAGAAGGTAGGATCTGAAACCAGCTAACCTTTACAAAAGAGCCAGTTAGGAAATAGAGTTCGGCCAGCCCAAGGCTGTGACCTGGTGGTCAGAGACCCCTGAGGTCTCTCTGGATGTATTCTCGGGAGAAAAATTGCTCTTTCCAAAGTCGGCTTGGCTCCTCTGCTCTCCTTTCCTGCAGTTTCTTTGAATCCTATCTGTGCTTATCAGGTATTCTCTAGTGGAGTTGAGAAACACCCCTTAGAGGGGCACACTTAATTATAAAAGCTGTTACCTTTCCATCTGCAGTTGTGCCCCTGAGCGAAGGGAAGGGCTTGAATGCAGAAGAGGCGATGCCCGCTGTGGTCTGAGAAACCAAGAATCCTTCCCATAGGGAAGGAGCAAGTTTATTATCAGTAACTTTGGAAAGTACCCTTCAAGAGGCTGTTCAATTCAGGGAGCTTCTTTTAGATAAATATATAAGGAGCTGCATTCTTATCATCGTAAATGCTCATTATTTTCTTAGCACATCAGGACTCCTCTGGTCTCAAGTGGCTCTAATATTTTCTGGTTATAAGCAGGAATGACATGTCCCAGGTTTGTTAAATTTCATATTGCATCTGGAGAGTGTAGTATAATTGGGTGCCTCACATCTGTTTCACTAGAGTTCCCCACCCTTTTTTCCCACTTAAAATTTTCATTCGATATCAGATTGTTTTTTCTCTTTTAGACTTTCTGGAAAATTACCTTTTCTGCCACCATTTGTATACACTAAGAATTTGGAATGATAAATAATTTATTACACAGTGAAGTCTAAAACCTGGGCATGATAGTTACATTTTTTGAGCAGGCTGGGATAATATTTTTCTAAAACATTGTTTTTCTCAATTCCTCCACTTCCTTAATTCCCTGACTTCAAGTTTCTGTTTCATCATTTCAACTGTCTTTTCAGTTCCTCCACATTAGCTGCTGAGGTAGGAAATCTTCAGCCGGGGACCGCTTAACCGTGTTCTACAAATGAACAGTCAAATTCCTAACCATGGCATTTGTGATCCTGAAAGACTATCCTCTACTGAATTTTGAGAGCTTACAAAATTAAAAAAAATCTACGTCTATAAGATAAATAACTAAATATATACCTATATTAAAGAGTCTTGGGTCTTCTGTGATTTTAGTAAAATTTGAATCTTTAAAAAATTTACATTTTCATTGTATTTGAATCATGCTGTTGGAAATCACCAGTTTTACTGGATATTTGGAATAGGAAGTGTAACTAATTTATTGTGAAATATTTAGTGTATTAACTGAATTAAAAATTTTTCATGTACACGTGTCTTTTTAAGACACCTGATCAGCTTTTGAAGACATCTAAGAGAATTAAGCAGAGCCCATTCTGATTGTAAATTTGTCAAGAATGCTACTTTGGTGGTAGAAATTGGTATTGCTGAGTTGTCAGAGCAAATACACGCTTCTCACTTCAACCCTCTGCCATCAGGAAGGGAAAACCCAGCAGAACATCTCAGAATAAGCCATCATATGTACTAAAGGCAGAAACAGTATCCTTTAATTTTTAGTTGTAGAGGTCTAGTTGGTAGTCAAGGTGTCCTGTAAAGATTTGTAAATATAAAATAGAAACATGCAAATGCAATTTACATGTTTTGAATGAAAATACAGTTGTCTGTAAATATATACCTACAGGATGTAATCCTATTTGAGTTTAAATAGTAGAGTGGAACTTGAAATTACCTTGTCGTTTGGCATGTTTATTTAGAATTAGCCATTTAAAAAATAGAAAATAAGTTTTAAAAGTGATTTTTTTTATTACATAGTACACACAATATAGCATTAATAAAGCAAGTATATTTGTAAATACATTTATATGTATAGTTTCTAATACTAAAAATAAAAACTTGAGTATCAGCTTTGTCTACTGTACAGAACTAAGTATGGAAAATTTGTCTAGCAGAAAATGTTAATTTAAAACAGTTCAATACTATACTGGTAAATAATGGAAACATTTTTAAAGAGTAGGCTGAATGGAGTTAGGGTCATGTCACAAAGCACGTAATTATGTCGCTTTCAGAATATTGATCTTTCTGATAATGTTTTTAAGTGGTTTTAGTTATGAAATTTTGCTGTACTCAAAGTGAGGAAGGAAATATAAGAATCACAGAGAAGAGCTAAAATTTCAAAATATTCTCTTCCTTAGTTTTCTTCATTTCTTTTTTTTTTTTGTTTTGCATAGGTCAGGGTTTGGCTTTTAGTTTTGTGTTCAATAACAGATCATTTATGTATATTTTCATTTACTGAATGTCTTTATATTTTTCCCTTGATACTGGTATGGAATTGATCTTGTTATAAAAAATTTTAAATTGTGTATGTGACCTTTGTTGACCATTGTGCTTTGAGTATGGCAAGGGGCACATTAACATAAGCTTTATCTTGTAAATTCCTTTATGAAAATTAGATTTTTGTTTTGTGTTACCTACACAATATTTCTATAAAATCGGTGGGTTTTTCCTTCTATGAGTAGGAAGAAATATTAAAGCCTTTAAACTCTGCTAGAAATAGTTCAAGTTTATATGAAACTTTGTTACTCTTTTAAAACTTTTAGACTAGATCTTATAAAACATGAATAAGCCCCTGAAAATGTTTTGAAAATGCCATGTTTTCGTTTAAACTTAAAATTTGGCTCTGTGGAGATGTTAGCATATTTCACATTGCCTGTGCTGTGCTAAAAGCAAAAAATTGGTTTTATATATTCAAATAGTTGTTTCTTTCTCTATTCAAATAGATGTTTTTAACTAAACAGTGTAGTGTAGTGTGAATTCAGCACAGTCACGGTGTACCCTTTTCTGACCGACTTCTTCTACAATGTATATTTACCTGAAGGTATTTATTTTGTAGATAGACTCTTATGCAGATGCAACTGTATGAGTCTTATTACTTCCTAGATAAGAAATTCTAGGTTTCATCCTTGTAATTGACTTTTTAGATCAGATTTTATAGCATAGCAAACTTTGTCTTTTAACTGATATCACATTAGTAGGATCGAAACGTCTGTCATTAAATTTCACAATGACTTTGCCAATATCAAATGCATTTTTCATTTAACGAAATGCAGAAATATAAGCAGGCTTAGTTGGTGAATCTGTAGCGGGCGTTTATGGCAAATCAACATTCAGGTAAACTTCTCCATGTTATTTGTGAGAACAGAATGTCACGGATAACGCATAAGTTCTAATTCTTCCATAGGTTCAAACGCCGTCGTTAGAAGCCCACTTTCTTCGTGCATCTAGGGGAAAAATAAATCTCTTTGAGACTGGTTTTAGTTTCCAGTGTAAATTTATTTAGGGAAGTTTGTCTGTTTTAACATGTACATTTTGCACCGCTTAGTTTGGCAGAGATGTTCAGCCATGGGCCATGGGAGTTGAGTTCCAAGTTCTGGGAGTGTGTTCCAAGTTGAACCACTGACTGTCAAAAGGAAGGGCCTCCCAGGATCTCCGTTCATCTCTCTCTCAGAGAGGATCAGAATGCCTGCCGTCCTCACAGGAGTGCTGTGCCGCTTAGTTAATTAACGTTTGTCAGGCCGTTTCAGATCGTCTGATTCAGGGTTCTAGATAAGCGCGAAGTAGTATGATTATTTGTTCGACTTGTAAATGTGATACCAAGACAGTTACAAAGCAGATGTTATTTCCCCCTTTCTTCAGCAGTGTTAAATTTATAGTTTAAAGATTGTTGATACCGGACAGGCTATTGAGATGCAAAAATGTTCTTTTGGGGACAGTCCATTGGCAGCCAAACAGACGTTCAAACAAGCGACAGTGTTGAATGCCTTTACAACCACTGACAGAAGATGGCAGGAACTTTTTTAACTAAACATGATCTCGAGTGAAAAGTCTGATATTTGTTATTTTGCTTCATGTTTAATGGAAATAAAAGCAGTCTTTGAATTACCATATGGGTAGTATTGACAGCATAATGTTTATGTCCATAACTGTTTTCCTCACCCTTTTTGAATTTTTTACTCACGCGTGTATATCAAATACCAAAGAGAACAGACTATACCAGGAAAAATGGGAATTATATACCTCCCTAATAGCTGGTTATGAAACAGTTGTTTTTAGGCCATGTTGATAAAGTTTCTTTTTAGGTAGCTGTTGATATTCGATTTGCCTAAGAATACAATATTAAAAATGATTTACTATATCCAGAGATAAACAATCTTTGTACATCTCTGTGCTTCTGCCCTGTATAAATGCATTTCTGTCGTCACCTATTAGAAAAGGGTATGACAAATGCAAATATATTGTAGATTTATTTTAAAAGTACAATGTGTTCATTGACTTAGTTTTGTGTAATAGTGAACATGACCATTTTAATTTTTTTATTAAATAAAATCTAGGTAGCTTTTTTCCCTGTATTGCTAATTCATCTTTTACATTGTTGACCATTTTTCACAGTAAATCACAACTAAAAGCAATTTGATACATATAAGTTTGTTTTGATTGAGTTGACCAATGGGATTTTCTGTTATTCTTATTTCTTTTTTATAAGTCAGCACCATTGACTGAAGTATTTTTTAAAAGAGTCTTTTTCTTCTTTTTTGTAACCTGGGCTTTTTGTGAAGTCTGGCGTTGTTCTCCTGGCCCAGGTTTCTAAGGCATGGGAAGCAGATGTATCTTTTAGTGAACTGGGCTGTAAGTTTGCAGTCGCTGTGAAATGGTATCCTTCAGCACAGTATCTGTTAATTATTTCCTGTATAACTATCTTTCGCTTGGCTTCCTTTTTTCACAGACTGCATGAGTCAGGAGATAACAGGGCCCCAAAAGGAACCCATTGTTAAGCGATCTTAGATGTTGGAAGTAAAGAGTATACAGAAGGTGGCCCAAGTTTCAGGAGCACAGATGCAGAATGATTCAAAAGTGTGTTAGCCATGAGCTACGCAGCCTTGATGCGAATCTAGTATTTTTCTGGCAAAGTCAAGTCTGATGGATGATTTTAACAGAAGTGTTGATTACGTAAAATGCCAGGAAAATTTTTATCTTGGATTTTTGTGTATTTTGTTCTTTGCTCCCACCAAAAAAGTAAATATTGTTTCCATTGTCCTATTCTTTTACTCTCCTTCCCTTTGACTCTGTTAGAGAACTTTGACTAAGTATTTATAGACAAGGACATTGTTTACTAGAATGTTCTACCAGTTAA
This sequence comes from Equus quagga, assembly GCF_021613505.1. NCBI lineage: Eukaryota > Metazoa > Chordata > Mammalia > Perissodactyla > Equidae > Equus > Equus quagga. The sequence goes on from NC_060282.1 coordinate 24,470,236, forward strand.
CGCAAGGAGACTTGGCAAGTGGGATGCTGCTGCGGCTGGTTGTGTTGGTAGTTTAAGGAGACGCAGATCGATTTAGTAAAGTTTGAAGAACCTGTTTCTTGTATTTCAGCGAAGTAACATTCTTATTTATAGATGTTTATAATTAACTGTAATTTACAGATAAAACAAAACCAGGAATAAAGCAACTTTATTTTGGAAAAAACTCCACAATATTTCATCTTAAGGTGTTTTTTTTATGTTGTTATTCGTGATGAGGAGTAAGGAAAAGGAATCTTACTTTTGTTTTTTAACTACAGGACATTTGTGATGAGATAAATTGAGTGTTTGCTATCATTATTCATGTCCGAATGATTAAATAGCTCTCACACATCATAACTTGCCTCTTTAAAAAGATAGTTTCTCGATTTAGAAGATTTAATTTGCACATATTAGTTATTAAAGGGATGAACCATTTCAGCCCCTGGAAATTTACATATCTGTAACATCATAATTAACCAGAAAAAGCTAAGGATATGTAGATATTTCTTAAAAGGCAAAATGTACTTTATAATTTTACTGACATTTAAAAAAGATGAGTAGTGATTATGAGACAGACTTTTATGAGAATTTGGATACCGATAGAAAGATTCTTAAAATAGATTTTTGATAACAAATAGTATTTTGTTTGAATAAAGTGATAAGATCCATGACAGTGTGATTTATTAAATTGCATTTGCTTATAGTGTTACACATTTTGTTTGCAATTTGGTACTCAAGACTTAGATTAAATCATGAAAAAAGTCTTGGTAGACAGATGTGCCATAAAATAGTGTGTTCTCAGAGAGTTAACTTTTTGTGTTTAGCTACTCATGTACTGGGCAGCATGAGAGTACCTCGCAGCTGTCCAATTTGAATTCTTGATGAGGAAGATAAAACCTGACGAAACTGCTTTAGAACAATTGCACGTGAAAGCGTTAGAAAATAAAGTGTTTGGTTAAAATAGATGGATGTTTATAATTGATTGCCAAGTAGCTTAGCATTTCAGTTTCCAGGATTAAAAGTTCACTGCCTTTCCATTAATTTATTACTGGATTAATTCCTTTCATCCTCACCAAAACCCTTTGAGGTTGAAGCTATTATTATTATCCCTTTTATTTGGATGAGGAAACTGAGGCAGAGAGATTAATTAATTTGTCCAAGGTCACAGTGCTTGTAATGGCAGAGATGCATTTCTGACACTGGCAATTTGACTTCAGAGTCCATGCTCTTAATCTTTGCACGGCCTTCTTTGATTTTTGACGTTTGTTAATAATCATGTTTGGATGACTTTCTATAATTTCAGAATAATTTGTTTCATCTAAACATGTGCTTTTTATATGTTTTATGGACAAAACAAAAAAGTCACTTTTTGAAAGTTATGTGAGTGATACATGTTTATTGAAAAAGAGGTAGGTAATGCAGAACACTGCAAAGAAACTGAAGACCACTGATAAATTCTAACCCACCATTACTTTTCTATTCATATTTTGGCATCTAACTTATTATTTCTATGCATCCAAATGTGTGTTTTGTTCAAATATAAGATCATGTGCCTTACTCTTTTATAATCTTCTTTTTTTATTTAACAATATATTGTGGACATCTTTTCCCATCAACAAATATAACCCACAATATTTGTTTCAGTGCCTCCATGTTATACCATGAAATAGCTGTATTATAATATGTTTAGCAAATCCCCTATTGATGAACATTTGGACGACTTCCAATTTTTAGTTATAAAGAAACTTTGATGAACTTCCTTGTACATATTATTTTATTGTTTTATCATTTCTTAGGATAATTTCTTATAATTCCAGTTATTTAGTTAAGAAAATATGTGACAGATAACAAATGATATTCAATGTCCAAGTCACTGTCATCTAAAAGAGTCAAAATAGATTTGCTCATAAATAATAAACTTGGAGACTAATATCCTAGAAATTTTTAATTGAGGGTTAACTGTTAAACTAGAAGTTGACATTTAATGATGAATGCAGATAATTAAGGAAAAAGCAGATGATAATCTTTAAGAGCTCTTTCTTTTCACGTATATGGACTATAACAGATGCCAAATAGCCATCTATGAGGTATGATATACTTACCTTATATTGTATGTGCTGCATTTTTTATTTTGTAGAGAAATTTGTTTTTAAGCAGGACCCATTTTCTTTGAGTCATGTGTCTTAAGTGAAAGCAGTCAACTCAGATAGTCTTGCCTTCTTCTTCTTTTTTTTTTCTTTTGGTTAGGAAGATTGGTTTATCTTGAGCTAACATCTGTGGCCAATCTTCCTCATTTTTTTTCCTCCCTAAAGCCGCCGTACATAGTTGTATATCCTAGCTGTAGGTCATTCTAGTCTTCCATGTGGGATCCCTCCACAGCATGGCTTGATGAGTGGTGTGTTGGTCTGCACCCAGATCCTACTGGTCAACCCCAGCTGCCAAAGTGAAACGCATGAACTTAACCACTCAGCCACAGGGCCAGCCCCTAGCCGTGCCTTTTTCAGGGGAGAAATTTCATTTCCCTTGTTTTCATTTTGCTCCATGGACAATGTTCCTGCTACCTTCATAATTTCTCAACCCGATTTTAAAGTTTTTCCCTTCCTTGGGTGAGTATTGGATTTGGTGGGTAATGGTGTGGACTTTGAGGGAGTATGAGAGAGAAGAACTTGATTTTTTTCTTTAAAATATGGGATTTAATGATCTTTATTTTTTTATTGTTGCTGCAATATTTATATTGATTCCATTGGAAAGTATTTTCTCAAAACTTCATGCTAGAATAATATGTTATATAGGATGAGTTTTTAAGTCAAATTGAAATTCAGAGCTTTCCTCAAATTCTCATGTGATTTAAATATTACTACTGAAGACTCTAAAATATACCCTAATTATTCTAGAATAGTATGCCCAGCCCTTTGAGGTTACAGTTGGGTATGGAGGTTGGTGTGTCCCGTCTTTAATAGGCTGGCTGTGGCTCTGATTCAGGCTTGGCTGGATTTTATTTTCTGGTAAAATTATATTTCATGTTTTCCTTTTACTCTTCCCTTGTGATGTCATGGAAAGAGTACTGGATTGGAGGAAAGAAGGCTTTGTGTTCTAGACTCACTTTGTGACTAACCAGCTGTGTGACCATGGGTGAGTCACTCAATCCTTATGCACAGTTTTGTTCTTTGGAAAATTCTAGAAATTGAAGTGTACAATTGCCCATATCTCTTTAAAATTGCAACTTACAGGGTCATGTCGATTTTCTACAAAACTTAAAGCATTCAGATCTGTGAATTGATGCCAGAGGCAACTTTAAGAGAAAAATCTTATATTTTTGTGCTGCTGGTGTCTGAAGAGATATCACATACTTGATATACAGATTCTTAAATCAGATTTCCCTCTCATGGCTAAGAATCTATAAGTTATAAAAAGCTGTTACAATACAATCTGAAATCTTCAACAGTTATATTCTTTGAGCTTGTCTTATACAAAAAAGCTCAGTTTTTGGAAATAACTTTGTTTTAAAAAAATCATGTTATTAAGGGGGTGCTTATGAATGATGATAAAGGGGAGTATGCACAATGAGAAATAAAATAATTCTGGTGAGAATATGACACGTTTAAAGTCTGTTTCCTCAGTTTCTTGGCATTGAGCAATGATGCCTGTTTTGTTCAGTCAGATGTTCAAATCAGAATTTTGGATGCAGAAACTAATTTTAGTAGGTGGGGTGCAAATTTCTTATGAGTCCATGAATAGACTCTAATCCCAGCTGTTTCATTACAATTATAAAAATAAAATTGGCTGTGAATCATTCAAACTCTATTTAATGGATGTGAATAATTCAGTTTCGTCCCACTGAAATTTTAAAAGTATAAACCTATCTTAGATTCTTTATGCTCCTTCCGAGTTAATATCTCATTCTTCATATGTGAATTATTTGAAATATGGGTGGTCATGATGAAAATGACCATATTTCCTCTCAGTTCCTGTGGGTTTCAGGAGAGGGGTGGCCTCTAGGGTGAGGCTGGGGATAAAAAGGAGAGAGAAATTGGGAAGAGTCTACGAAAAGAGAAAAGCATGTTAAATTAGTATTTCTTGTCATTTTCATTCCCATTAAAGTATATATGTTCATTATAGACATTTTAGAAAATAGAAATTAGCAAAAAGGAGAAATGATTACTCAACACTTTAATGCGTCCCTTTCTGGACACATGCACACTCACACACGTTGACATATACATGCAAACACAGATTTATATGTTTATTATTAAATAACCTTCACTTTCACTTTATAGTAAATTGTAAACATTGTCCCACATTTATTGACTTCATAGTATTTCATTGTGTGTTGTACTAAAGATGATTGTTGATTCCTTGTTAGACATTTATTTCCAGTTTTTGCTAATATAAATAGTTCTGCATTGAATATTCTTGTAGCTAAATGATTTTATCTTGCTTGTGACTTTAAATTGTTAGAATTGGCTTCCCTATAGTCAGGTTGCTCTATGGGATGACACAGTAGTGGAGATTATTGGCAAGTATAGGTCCCTTTGCCAGGCTGTGTATATACACTCTTGGGAAACAGGAAAATGGTGTCCTTTCTGGACTTTCGTTAGTGAGAATTTTTTCACAGTGGTAGGTAAGAAATAGAAACCTATACATTTTCTTTAAACGCTATGATAGGGGGAAAAGTCAGTGTGATGATTTGAATAAGGTACATTTCTGAAGCACTAGCAAAGAATCAGTCAGATATGTATTTCACTTTTATTGTTCAAAGATAGATTCCTTAGTCACCTTGACATTCAAAGAGTACTTAAATAGTATTATGTACTGAAATGAGTCTTACAAGGTAAATATATACATATAATATATATATTATGTTATATATATATGTAAGGGATTTAGCTGTCTCCAAAAAGATTCTTTAAGTTAATATTTTTTGGTGATCACATGAAGTTGATGCCAACAGCTACTCAGTGAAGTATTTGGTACACAAACTCTGTTTTGAAATATTTGCATTTATTTTAATTTCCTCAAGGTCATTTACATAGTTTATTGTAAAGTAAGAATGAAAATCAGGTGTTAAAAGGAAGTGTAGAAAATCATTTTAGACCTCATCTCTTTTCATGTGCTTTTCTGAGCATCTTACTACTCTGTGCAAAGTCCTTTCATAGGACTAGGGACTGCTTGTATTTGTAGTTCATGAAATTTCAACAAAATACCTTTTGTTTGGGGGATTTGAGTGCATATTTGGTTGAGTCCAAATTTAAACGTACTCATCTGGGTTCATGATTTATTTTCAAAGAGCCAACATGCACTAGACCAAACTCACCTAGACTTAGACTTGAAAGAAATAAGAATCCAAAATAAAAGGTAACTTTGTAGAATCATTTCCTGATGTATGGTCTCTAACTTTTGTTACTATCTAATAAATAATAATTTAGCAGCTACTAGGTTTGAGGAACCATGAAAGACCCTATAAATGGTATGAATATGAGTTAATCAGAGTTCCTGCCCTCAAGTGATAGACAGTCATGTACAGGTGATAAGACAAGTATACAGACAAGTATAATACCAATAAGATTTCCATAAAAGGGACAAAGAGAGAGGAGAGCAGAGGTCTTTGGGTGTCTAAAGAGGAACAGATCTCATTCAGTTAAGTGTCTAAAGATTGTTGTCATACAGTTTTCTGAGCTGGTTTTTGAAAAAAACTAGACTTCCAGCGGGTGAATATGACAGGACAGAGAGCAAGCTGTGTAGAGAGAGCAATGTGAGGTTCGTTTAGGGCATTTTCAGGATATAGATAATAGAAAGCTTGATCAAAAGGTATGTGCAGCATAGTTTGGGAAGCTAAGACTGGACATATAGGTTAGGAAAATTTCCTTAAATACTTATTTGAAAACTTGTATCTCAGAAAGAAATAGGCAGCCATCACAGGATTTGGAGCCAGGGATAACTTGATCAAACCTTTAATGAGGTTAATGTGGCATTTTACATAAGATGCCTTGGAAGGGGTTGGGTGGGTGGACAGAGTTGGGATGGGGGAAATTGATTAGTAGGCAAAATCCTTACCCTATGAGTGATAACAGAGAGTCTACACTAGGATAGTGAAAATGAGAATGATTTCCATAGATATGCTAGACATAGACTCTTCGAGAGTTAGCAAAGTCTACACGTGTGGGTGACCAAGAGGAGGGAGGCTGTGATGAATGAGGCTTTGAGTCTGGATGACTGGAGGAGGAGATGGATGATAGCTAACATTAGGTGATCACTAACTATGGGCCGGGCTCTGCTCTTTATTTGTAGTATCTCTTTTAATCTTCACAATAACCCCATGACATAGATGCTGCCTTCAACTCCGTTGCACAGAGCAAGTGGAGCCTTACAGATGTTGTCACTTGCCCAAAGTCACCCAGCTAGTAAGTGACTGGGTCAAGCTAGACTGTGTCACGTAGTCTGGCTTTGAAGTCCACATTCTTCACTATATTACTTTTTGATGAATGGTAGTGCCATTAGCAAAACTCTAGGGTGAACTGTTTTGTGAGTATAAAATAGCAAAACTAGTCATATACATACAAACTTTGCAGGGCATTCAGATGAAAATGTCTAATGGATAGCAGGAAATGGCATCTTTCGTAGGGAATAGAGAGGAATGCCTTCTAAATTAATTGGCATTCATTTAATAATTGAGTTTATATTGAAAGCCTAGTTTGTACAAAATATTCTAGGAGCAATATCAGCATGGACAAGCTATGCACACTGATTGTTTCAGTCATTTGCAAACCAGTAAGGGAGATAATGTTTAAACAAAGGTTATAATGTAAGAAAAGGAGTGTCAAGTGCCATGGAGTGAAACAAACAAAATGTAGTCTTTTATTTTATTTATTTAATGTTTTTTGGAAGAGAAAATGACCCCTTCTTAGTTGACCCATCAAGAAAGGCTTTCTCGAAGAAGTGCTTATCAGCTGCTTCTTGAAAAGGGTTGGAGTTTGAATAGATGAGGATGGATGGGGCAGGAGGATTACTGTGGTGCAAGCAACAAACAAAGAAAGAAAAAAGAAATTTGGTGTTTGGAAAGCTTGAGGAACAATCAAAGTGCAGAAGTCTAAAGAGAATCCAAGTAGAAGGGGAGCTTTATTTCTCTAGCTTAGAAAAATGGTGTAGTGGATGAGCCCCTCTAGAGTGAAAGTTACTATTTTGACATTTATGAGATCAACTTTTAAGATCTGCTTTGATTGCCGCATCTTTTGTTAATTGATAATATTCAGAAATTCCCAGAAACATGCATGCCTCTTATTATTTACATACTAAACCCAAAGGGAAGAGTAAGTTTTACAACAGAATTAGGTATTTAGATCAAAATCTGAAGTAAGAAGTTAATAATTTCTTTAAATAGTGTAAATAAGCTTCAGAAAATCTTTTTAAACATATATCTGCTTTATATAAATATATATAGTATATATGTAAATTACTGTTTTATTGAAATGTAAATTAATAACTACATAGGGCCATTAAATACCTATGATCACAAGCAATATAAATGAAAAATATTCTTAAATACCTGTTTAAAACTGTATGCCGTGCATACTATACTAATTTGATTGATTCATTATATATAAGAACTATTATATTTTAGTTTTATGTATTGGTGTTCTGATTTATTCAGTAATTATTTCTCTTAGGTTTAATTCATTGGCTCATTTTCATGTCCTACTTAATGTCTTATTTTGTCATTGAGAAGAAAGAGAAATCCTTGCCTGTGATATGTCACCTGTTGTTTAATGGCTAAAACTGTTACATATCTTAATACTATATTACATTAAGTCATTTTAAAAGCATTGCTTTTCCTTTTGTTTAAAATTCCTACAGTCCCTGGGATATTGGTAGGGGGTTAATGGAAGTCTTGATTAAAATCTTCCATGCTTTAAGGCTTTCAGTTCTTGTAAACAATTTGGATCTGAGAGATAGGCTTATGTCTTTTTACTAGTCTATCGATTTAATGTTAAGAAAAATCCTAAGTTTTTTCTTTTGTTGTAATAAGTATGAATTAAAATGTGTTTTAAAGAATCAACCTCAGTTGTGTGATGATCACAGAATTTATGGCATTTCTTTTAAAAATTCTCTGTAGACACAGCAGAATCATTTAAAAGTAAAGGAGCTGTCTTGAGTGTCCTGATTTTTCCATTATTTAAAATAAGCCTTTTAAGTTTTGTACCTAGACTGCTTTTAAGTGGTTCTTTCCAATCTTACAGGACCGTGAACTCTAATCATGACTTAATCAATCTCACTTGCTTCCTATCAGCTAACCAAAGTATAGGTGGGAAAAAGTCTCTGAGATAGGTGAAGTCATAATACAGTTGAGGTTTACACTTGGACTCACGACTTCGATTCATTAATTATCCATCTTTGTGACCAGCCCAAACTGGTGCTGTCTTTCTATGACTAGACGTGAGTGCGGAATATTTAGGTTCAGGCAGAAGTCTTAGTTGTTCTGTTTTTAATGAACCAGAGTTTTAGCATGGTGGTTTAGGTTTGCATGGGAATGAGTTGGCATCCTTATGGTTTCCAGCCCTTATGATTTTAATGTGTGAATTTCACTGCAATGTTGAGATTTTTGTGATATTCCCGGGGCCTGAAATTGAGATCCATTGAAGTATTCATGTGGGGGGCGTGTGTGTGTGTGGTTGATGTTTTTTCCTCTGAAATCAAGGGACATTTGGACAAGTTTAAGACACAATAGAGCAAAGATATGAGAGAAACAGCAAATACCACATCTTATAATTTATCCATTTGTGAATTTTTCTCCCTTAATAGGTTGTAAGCATTGGACAGAGAAGGACTGTGCCATTTTGATATTTCTATTTCTCAATGGCCTTGACAGACTGCTCATCTCTTAGGAAGTCTAGAATCAATATACGTTTAATTGAATAGAATTCTATGAGGATATATGCACTTTTTTTAAATTTGGAAAAGCACATTTTCGTTTCTGTGTGAGACCACAGTACTGCGTGTATAATTTTCCTACCATTAAGTTTATAGTTACAAACGGATTAATATTTGACTACTCTTCAGAACTGAAGGATTAGGTGAATTATACATGCAATTCTTTTCAATAACCATTAAACTATAGTATTAGTTATTGCTTACTCTGGAAAAAAATCAATTATGCCAATTTTGGGTTCACATAAAAATAAAAAAAATATTTGAGCTTTACTGGACCGTTTTTAAATTTGAAATTTCTTCTGAGTTATCAATGAAGCAGATTTGTCAGGGTTGAGAGAATTTTTTGATACAGGAATCGAGAGAAACAATCTGTCAATGTGTTTCTAGGCTTAAAAGAACTCCAGGAGGGGCCAGCCTGGTAGCGCCGTGGTTAAGTTCCCACCTTCCGCTTTGGCGGCCCAGGGTTTGCTGGTTCAGATCCCGGGTGTGGACATGGCACCACTTGGCAAGCCATGCTGTGGTAGGCGTCCCACATAGAAAGTAGAGGAAGATGAGCATGGATGTTGGCTCAGGGCTGGTCTTCCTCAGCAAAAAGAGGAGGATTGGCAGTGGATGTTAGCTCAGGGCTAATCTTCCTCAAAAAAAAAAAAAGAATTCCAGGAAAACCTAAGAAGTTTATTTTTTTAAATCACGAAGCCAAAATTCATTTTCTTTATGTAAATTCTTTTTTTTTAAAATTTAACTCTAGATTCCATTTTGGTTGAAATAATCAGTCTTCTGCATAGCTGAGTTAATAGTTTATAGAGCGTGATGCTGAACACTGTTGAATCTCAAATGTGGGGAGAAAGTTTCACCATATTTCTGTACTGCTCCATTTTAAAGAAGGGAAACATTTTAGAACATTGAGTACTGGGCTCAAGATAAGAGGAAATGCAGTGGAACCGTTCATCCCAATAATTTTATGACTAAGTCAGGAACTCAAAGGCTTACAGCCGAGAAAGTGTGATATGAAGAAGAGAAAGATATTTGTCAATAATATTCCTTGAGCCTCCAGCATCCGACTTGCTAGAGACAAACCCGGAAAGGAGAGTGTGAAAGCTTTTGTGAACTCAGGAATGCATGTGTTGTTTGTACTACAAACCCAACCTCATTGTCTTAATCTCCTTGCCTAGAAGAGACTAATAAAAGTATGGATTTGATCTGTGGCATTGAAATCTATAAAGGCAGGGAGCTTTGCTCTTCAAGTGGAGTTCCTGTTTGTTTTCTTGACCCTCGAGGAAAGTAGTGGAGGGAGAGGAGAGAGAAAAGGTATAGCTGCATGCAGAAGAAAGCTGGTGAATTATTGTCTTCTTCTTAGTCCTGATGTTGAATTGTGCCTACCCTACCTCTACAATATCCTTCTGGTGCCAGATACGTTGCCTTTCAGGCTTGGAATCCATGCAGAGAGGAAGGATTCAAGAAATAAAGTCAGGAAAGTCTTTTGCTCTGGTCTTGTCCTGTGTAGTCAGTTATCTTTGTCTGGGTAGTTTACCAAGACTTACCTCCAGTCATCCAAACGTGATGTAGAAAAAGTCATTTGCAGGAAATGAAACTCCACTTGGTTACTTTTTTTCCACTTAAAGGCTAATCTGATTAGCTCAAAAACATTTGTTCATCTTTTTATTCAGTATTTGAACTATGCCTATGGAAGACATAGGGATTTAAATAGGACTTGGCGTACCATCTGCTGATAAGGGAAAGTGAGATGCTAAATCAGAGTGGCAGCGAAGTCTATTTCAGTAGACGCTATTTCCATCTGAAATACTGTAGGCAATCTTACGGAGTATTTTAATTGGGATTATATTGATGTATGTTGGTAAAAGGAGTGTATTTGCTGATATGGTTCAATGTATATAATCATTAAATTTATATATCAGTTTAGAGATGTGAGTAATACGAAATTTTGATCCCGTTAATTATAGACTTTTTTCCCCTAAAATAGTCACTGGTGGGAAAATCTTTCTGAAGCATTTATTTTAGAGCAATGGGACATTTTATATCTCATGACAGAAATTACAACCTAAAACATCAACTTCTCAGATAAATTAACTAGAAATAAAAACAACCAATTTATTCTTTTAGTACAGTGTTCATTTGTTGGATGTTTTTATGGTAAGCTACATCTTGAAAATCTAACCTTGAGGAGATTAGGAATAAGAAAAGGAATATCTATTTTTATGATGATAAAATGCTGATATATAATGCTGAAATGTCTGTAATTATACAATATTTATGTTTCAGGTTAAAATTTTGAGAATGTAGAATCATCCAGGTGTTAAGAATGATATGAAATCTAATCTCAATCATGTATATATATGTACATGCATCTTTATGTATATGCATGTGTGTTATATATATTATATACACCTATATAATTTTGATTAACATTTCCACAAAATTTATTTATGTTTTTAAATTAGTCAGTCATTGTTTCATAAAACATGTCTGGGGGAGGCCGGTGGCATAGTGGTTAAGTTCGCGCACTCCACTTTGGTGGCCTGGGGTTCGCAGACTCGGATCCTGGGCGCGGAGCTAGTACTACTCACCAAGCCACCCTGTGGCAGCATCCCACATGAAATAGAGGAAGATTGGCACAAATGTTAGCTCAATGACAGTCTTCTTCAAGCGAAAAGAGGAGGATTGGCAACAGATGTTAGCTCGGGGCCAGGCTTCTGCACAAGAAAACATGTCTGGCACATCACTTTTGGTTGGCATAACACAAGGGTCAATAGCACATGGTTTCTGCCTTCTGGGAGGAAGTACAGTAAAGGCTACTGTATGTCCAGAATTATGCCAAGCACCTTCACAGGTACCATCTCAGCTAATCTTCTGAACAACACTGTGATGCTGAACATTTGCAGCTCCATTTTAATGAAGGCACTAAGGTATAGAGAAGTTGACTAAGTTGCCCCAAAATAACACAGCTCGTTTAATTAAGTTTACCGATTATGTAGCAAGTGCCCATTGTACTAAGTGCTGAGAAGTACAAGAGGAGTAAGACAAAGCCCTTGCCCTTGAACAAAGTCTGTGAGGTGACAGAAGCACAGTGGGATGATTTTTTAATGCAAAGGAGAAGGCGCAGGAGCAGAGAAGCAGTGCACTGTGGAGTGCAGGCAGCTGTCTTGGCTTGGGAGGTCTGCAAAGACTTGCTGGAGAAGATGATGTCTGAGCTGAATCTGGGTTTGGTGAATAAAGATGGAACGAGAGGTCTTGGCCAAGGAATCAGAGCATGAGCCAAGTACTGGAGTCATGAACCAGTGTACAAGCGTTTTATCTAGAGCAGCGCTCAGCAATCCGGTCGTCACCAGCCACATGTTACTATAGAGCATTTGAGATGCCACCACTCTGAATTGAAATGTGCCTTATGTATAAAATACACTCCGGATTTCCAAGACTCAGTATTAAAAAACTAATGTTCAACTGTCACATTAACACTTTTGTATTAATTACGTTTTGAAATGACAATATTTGGGGTATATTGGGTTAAATTAGATAGACTTAACAATTTTACTTAGATTCAGTGAATTTAACTCACTGATTTAACAAGTTAGAGATGGTTTGGTGTTTTGGAAACTTAAGAATTTTTGCATACTATTCCTTATGTTCATATTGTTTTGTTGGTGCAGTTGAGTTATTGAAATGACAGATTTTTTTTTCAGAAAGGCTGTTTTTTGTTTTGTTTAGAAAGATTGGCCCTGAGCTAATATCTGTTGCCAATCTTCCTCCTTTTTTTTTTCTCCTCCCCAAAGCTGCCCAGTACATGGTTGTATATCCCAGTTGTAGGTCCTTCTGGTTCTGCTAGGAGGGATGCCACCTGAGCATGGCCTGATGAGAGGTGCTAGGTCCACGCCCAGGATCCGAACCCACGAACCCTGGGCCGCCAGTTGCATGCACTCAACCACTTGGCCATGGGGCCGGCCCCAAAATGACAGATTTTTGATGCATTGGTCTTATTAAAGAAATAGTTGGGCACCTCATCACTTTATTTCCATGGGAAAATATGACAGAGGTCCTGAAATCAACACATAGTGCATCATTTCTTAGAACTAGTTTTTTTAATTTGGAAACTGCACATTTAATTTCTTGCAGGCAGGTTTACGATTTTTTTTAATATTAAAACTGCTCTTTTTCTAGTCTAAAATAATTGCTCTTTTGAACTTAGATATTTTCTAAACTTTTATTTGCACAAGTATTTTTTTTCAAGATATGGAACATTCATTCTTGGAAAGACCACATTTAGGTATAGCAGCACAGTATTGCCATTGATATATTACAGACCTTTAACCACCCCAAAATTACTGAGTTAGTCACATCTTTTTTGTATATCAGAGAAGAGCACTCTCCTATCGCATTAAGTGAGAAAACCCCAGGTTGCCACGTAAATAGTTTAATGTTGGTGATGGCATGTGGTACAATCTCACTAAGTGCTTTTCCCATTTTTCCTCTTTCTTTGCCATTCCCATTCCTCCTTTCACTCTCTTTTCCTGTAACTGTGTCATTGAGTAGTTCTATAACTGCCCAGAAGTTCCCTTTGCAAAGGGAATGATGTAAGACCATGTATGAGAGGAACTAAACCATAGCCTCTTAGAACTAGATCATTATGTTCAACCTTCTTATGCCTGCTACATCGTGAATGCTGGAAGAGGAGTTATTTGACTCTCTCCACAGCCATCCTGAAGGAGCTGCAGGAAGAACAGGGAATCATACCAACCTTGTGGATTGTGCAGTGAGACCAGAAATGGGACCGAGGATTCCATAAGAAGTCCACATTGGTTGTAAGAGGTGCCTGGCATGGGCTCTTCTCTTCCACTCCTGTTATGTAGGTGTGAACTGGCAGGTGGCATCTTTCCTGGCAAGGCCACTTGCTTCAGGTATTTGGAGGGTTTTATGTTATCAAGCCATTTAGAATTTTTAAGTCACTGTACTAGTATTTATTTCAAATTCTGTTTCTTATATTTGCCTTGAATTTGTTTCTCAATGTATAGGAAGACTTGGTACAGAGAGGTATAATGTATTTTTTTTAAAATAATCTTAACTGAGCAACTTGTTTTCATTCTGCCACTGTTACAGATAGTCTTGTCAAAGATACCGTGTTCACAGATTCCTAGAAGTGGAATTTCTGTGTTCGAGGATATGCACCTAAAAATGTGGACAGGTAGTGCTTGCTGATTACTCTCCCATTTCTAATATCAGCAAATAACTTGAAAAATAATTGTATCTGTTCAGAATTTTGTTAGATCAGAATGATAATAAAAGTAGAAATGGAGAATCAACATGCGGAAAAAAATGCATCTATAACTAGAAATTGTTGTACTGAGTTTTTCTAGCTCGTTGATGTGTTGCCATTCCCTTGATGGCACTTATTGGAGCCACTTATTTTCATCACACAGTGAATCTTTTTATCCCTCTATCTCTCTGTCTTTGGAACAAGTCTGTCTTGGATGTGCCGGATACATACAACTTGATGGTGTCAACCAGCCTTTTCAGTTGTGCAAACTGCTACAGTTGTTAAGCAATATTCAGGAAAAAAAAAGTAAATTTTCTCAGGTAAATAAGATTCTCAGGGTGGTTTAAGATAAAGAGCAGAGACATAAATGCAGCAAACATACAGATCGTATTGGAGTGATTATTAGATTTACCTCATCAGAAGTTGAAGCAATAGAATTGTCTTACTTTCTCAGGTTTTCCCTCCATTTTACATCTTATTTCTTTTTTTTCATAGAACAATTTGATAAGTCATAGGGACTAAACCATTTTTAACTACTTGTCTATTGAACAAATTTTGATTTCTAACTAAACCTGAGCATACAAAAAGTATATGGTTAGGGGCTGGCCCGGTGGCACAGTGGTTAAGTTCGTACGTTCTGCTTTGGCAGCCCAGGGTTCGCCAGTTTGGATCCCGGGTGGGGACCTACGCACCGCTTGGCAAGCCATGCTGTGGCAGGCGTCCCACATATGAAGTAGAGGAAGATGGGCATGGATAGCTCAAGGCCAGTCTTCCTCAGCAAAAAGAGGAGGATTGGCAGCAGATGTTAGTTCAGGGCTAATCTTCCTCAAAAAATAAAAAAGTATATGGTTAGCCCAGATTTTATTATAACTTCCATAGCTGTCTTGAATTTTTACAGATAGTCAAAGGATCACATTGCCATTACTTAGTGAAGAATTGTCATCTATATTTTGAAAAATGAGTGGCAAAAGTGATGACATTCTGTTTTTTCTCACTGTTTTCTGATTTCTGGAGCACTGCCATTCTTCACATTTCCTCTGCCCTTAAGAATGCCAGCTGGCTATTTAAAAAGAAGAAGAAAGAAAAAATACCAAACAACAACAGAAAACCAGAAATCATGGTTTAGAGAACCTCGGCACAGCCCCTCCCTTAGTACCATATAGCTTGGAGCTTGTTGGCCAGGTTCTTTCTGCTGTTTTGATATTCTGGTGACCTGGAGCATTGCCATTTGCCATTCTGCCTACTGGCCTTGAGCAAGAGATCAACTCTTACGCTCTCTGCTGCAGGCTTGGAGGAGCTGGGGTGCAGCATCTTTCCACAATTCTGACCACCCTGCTCTTCGGCAATCTTGTTGGTGACTTTATATTGTTGTTTTAACGAAACCAGCCTGTCTGTAGATTGATGACATGCAGCTTTTCTGATCACCCACTAACATCCTTAAACAAAGGAGCTATGTGACATGTAGACAGAAAAACAGGCCGACACACACACAGACACACGCAAATGCAAACACATGATTATGCCAATGATGGTATGGCTAGGTACGTATGTCACAATTCAGAATGTGCATTTTGCTTTAAAATAGCATTTGGCCATGCCCTTGTAAATATTTGTATTGTAATGTAGGTATAACTTACATGAAAATAACATTACAAGATGAGGTAGACAGTGTTGTTTATATGTGAACTTAGAAGTTCCTTCCCTTTGAAGTTTCAAGTAAATATTTTTGGTTCTTTTAATTTGATGTGATAAAAAATGTTGCCCCTTGGTGAAGTCAGAATTATGGAGCATGATGCTTCTCATTTCTTGGTGCTGTTATTTTTACTGCACCAAATATGTATTTTAAATGGCATCGTGAATTACTTCAGTTGTCATGCAGTCAGTAAACCTGTGATTAAATTATATTGCTTTTGCTTATAGGATCGTTTTCTCAGCTAGTGCACCTTGGAAAGACAACTGCTACATTTTCCACCAAATTACAGAAGCTGAGAAAATGGGGTGGAATTTTTTCTTTTTGTTTTGATTTAAAATTTGGTTGCTCTGTAGTACTCTGGCGAGCTCACTAATATATGTATGAAAGCACAGGCTCATCAAATGGAAAATAAAATCAAAACAGGAAACTCCAGTATGTTTTGTAATAAAGAAAACAAAAAAAAAGCATTGTCATTTTTTCCGATGCAATTAAATAAAGAGACGGCTAATATCACATTTATCTAATTAATGTTTCTGCAATATGAACCATCGTTCATCTTCATCCACTTCTTTTGCCGGGTGTGTATGCTGTCAGACTAACGGAATGCATACTTGGGATTTTGAAAATAGCCTTTGGATCTTTTTGCAGGCCAGCCTGCTAAAAGGTGGTGTTGAAGAACCACTTGCAAGAGCGTTCTGAATTTAAAAAAGAAAAACACCTGTGGCTGTCAGCGCCACTTCCAGCAAACAGTTCACATTGTTATGCGTCATTTAACTGCTTTCTCTCTGTCAGCAAGTCTTTGTTTTACACCTGAGGATTGTCGTGTCAGAAAGTCAGGCCCAAAGTCTCTAATCTGAATTTCAACAGCGAGTGAAGATGAGAATGTTTTTAAAATGCTAAGCCAGTTTAGGAATTCCATGTATACTCAGAGGCCTCTTATGCCCTTGACAATAACATGGTATACATTATTTTTCCCTAAGTATCCTCCTTTCACTCAGCTGTCTTCTAGAAACCTGGTTGTTTATTAGAAACCCTATTCATATAGTGTAAAGTATGAAGAAATGCTTGACTATCTTTTACGTGAGCCTCTAATCAAAATTCAAGGGTGGGTGCCATTATTTAGAAACCTGTAAAAGTAACATTCATGGAGGTAATGTTCACAAGTGTGCCGTGGGTGTGGACAGTGGTTAGAGAAATAACTTTGCTTAAAAGAAAAGAACTATCTAAGCAATTTGTGTATTGTGATCCCTTGCTGTAACTAAACGTGCGTCTCTTGTCCAAGCCTGCCACAAGAATAGACAGAAATCTTGGGGCACCAGCATTGTGAGGGAGTTGGTTGAATTCAGCATTTTGGCACCAAAAACTGGAAAGAAATAATTGATGGCCCATACGGTATGTGTAATGGGCACTATCGGCTGTTTAAACATACACCAGTTATTTTCAAGCTTCCCAAACCCATCTGTCACCATATTGTCCAGTCACATGAAATAAATTGTCATTTCTCTCTGTCTAAACTGAGATAGTCCTAGTTGATTTTTGCTTCAAACTTTTGTGTAAATAGATTCGTGTCATCAGGCTCTATTGTTTATTTGTTTTTGCTGTTGCTTCCCCTACCAGTAATTGATTGTACAATTTTTGCATATTTGGAAAGGGGGAAAAAAAAACCCAGGTATAGCCAGATGCCCACATCATAAAAAATCAAATGTTAAAGACACTTGATGTAGGATTAAAAATATCTTGTGAAAACTACAGCATGTTTTCTTTTCTAGGGTGTATAGTTGAGTGAAGAAAAGCATATGAAATCTTTCTGGTAAATCCAAGTAATGGATCTCATAGCATCTTATTTAATCACTGATATTTTCCTCTCATTCTTCACCGTGTAAAGCATAATTTGACATAAATTCTTAGGCCTTTTGACAGTGTGGGCAGGCTCAGTTCATAAAAGGGGGTGATAGGAGAGAGATTTGAGCACCGCTCTCTGCAAGAACTAAACGATGTTTAGAATGCTTCCAGTTTTCTAGAGAATTCTGTGGGGCACAGGGGGGTGTGTAACTGAAGAGGAAAGTGCACATTTTTTTTCTCCCAGTGGTGGTAAAAGCAGGAGATTTCTTGGTAAAAGATTCACTGGTTCCCAAGTATGTTTTACCTCTGGCAATGTTAAATAGACCCAAGATTGCATTGGTTTCCCCTAGGAGATACGCACTCCAGAAATACCCATTATCATTGCATGAGTTATCGTAACACCTAATACCTCAGCTGGAGTTTAAGTGTTATGACAGTTAGGGGACTTAAAGCGAATACAGTGAAGACTTAGGAAGGCCTGTGACTACAAGTTGAAAATCATGTGGTTGGCTCCCATAGAGCATTTAAATTGTTCAAGTAAACGTGTATGGTCACTTTGAAGTCCTAGATTTTCCACATAAATTAATGAACAAAGCGTCTCTCATTCTCTTTCAATTTCTATGAGTTTTTTCTTTCTTTCTCTTTCGCATTTGCATAAGAGGAAATGAAACAGTACCAAGTTTTAATTTTCCCCACCTCTCGCTCAACCACCAGTTTAGTGATTAGCAGAGGAGATTTTTATATTATGTTTTGAGCTCGGTTCCCTGGCTGCAATTCACTCAACCTTGACGTAAATCTGAAATAAGGACTTTGCAAGGGGTTAGCCTTTTGTGCAGGGCGTGTGAGAAATCCTGCCGGACCAGGTTGGTTACAGAAACCAGTGTCAAGTTGCCTTTCCTGAGTGGTGAATAAGAAAGTGCAGACAACAGAAAAGCAGAGGAAAAAACCCTTCCATAGCACACCCTTACCCTCCACTTCCGAAAGGCTTGTTGTCTGCCTTTAAAGGCCTCCCAGTTCTGCTTAGTGATAAGTGTTTATTGGGTGGATTATTTTTGCTTTTTTTCTTTTTTAGAAATCATCCAGTCATTGCTGGTGGGTACAGTGTGTCAGTACAGTAGACAAGAGTTTCATTCACAGAATCCAGATTTTTTTGTGAGTGCTGCTTGTTGAGGCTGATTCTCTTCATTTAGTCTGTTTGATCATCCTCTTTGCCTTAGGTGATCAGCAACCTTTAATGTAAATCCTAGCCAATCTAATAAAACTAATGGAAAGAGAGAAAAATGCATGCACGCACACAGGAACTGTAGGCATTCCTTCATTGTTCATGTCTGTATTGTCCTAGAGCGTGGATAAATTATCTCTCTCCTCCCCATCTTTGAAACATCTACTCCCTTTCTCTTTTAATTTTTTTTAAACAAGTATGTTCTATTGTCTGGAAAGAGAAGTGTGTTTTCTTATCAGTGTGTTGTCTTGTACTTGGAAACTTGAAAAAAAAAATACTCAAAATTTTGTTTAGTCCTGAACAAAATACAGGCTATTTCCAGTTAGTTTGAAAGTTGTTTTAGATAAATCATTTTCTTAAAATCCAACTAAAAAAATTTTTTTCTCCTAAAGTAAACTGCAGTTCGGCACTGGTTAAGTATTTTTTTGGCAGTCACACTGACTAGCTGATTTGAGTGTTGGTTTTTTTGGAGAAAGAGAAGGGAGAATAATTCCTGATAAATCTAGTTACGTTTGTATTAAGTACCAAAATTAAAAAGTGTTTTTTTATAAGAAACATTTTTTTAAAACAGTGATCAAAAAGTACCCCCAAAAAAGAGTAAATATTTAGCCATTTTCTTTATCCATGAGAACAATGAGAATAAAGGGCATGTTGAGAGCTTGAAAATACAGGCAGTGAGCTCCCTATTTCACATAAGTACTTTTAAATGGCTCTGCTGAGTTAAGATTTTTATTTTTAATGTCATTGAGTTGCTTAAAAATAAAATTATAATATTTGCTGTGTGTGTGAATTATACCTGCCTGCAAAAAAATACCCTCTCGTACTTACCTTTTTGAAGCGCCTTATGACTTTATCACTTTTTTTAGGTCCATACTGCTACGATCTGGATGTATTGTCATCCTTGTTACTCAGGAAACATTTTACACAAGCACCAGGAAAATTTAGATCTTTTTTTGTAATTAAGTTTTGAAAAATGTTTTCGGATTTGTTAATCAAGATCTGCACGTGATTAAGGCACTCAGCTTGCCTTTCCTCGGCGAGCTTGGTTTACGTTGGTAACCACCATGTGTCTGCTTCTACTAGCCATGGGAGACTTTCTTCTTAGGTGGGCGTGTCTAGTTTTCAATACTTCCGTCCATGCTTGGTAGTATAGTTAATGGTGCTGAGATCGGGTTAGGTACTTTTCACTGTGGCTTTCTCGCTTTCATAGCTGAGTGTGATTTGAGCCAGTGACTTAAAGATGCATATTGTGTGTGGCTAGATCATTAGGCATTATTCATATTATCCCTCTTCCCTGTGGCAGGTGTCATTTAATCCATTCTGTTCTGAAGGTCACCAGGGGTAAAATTCTATTTCCGTTACTTAATGCGTATTTGCTTTTGTTTTTACACCTCCAAAATTTTACCTCTTTTTGCTCCTGGAGTACTGCAACAGGTGAGGAAAAAAATAAAAAGATTAAGGAAGTTGAGAGAGCAAAATATCACCTTTCTTCTGATACAGCTAACATAGAAGAATGTGGTTGTCCTGTATTCAGATAGGCTTCCTAAAATTGAACCACGTGGCCTTGTGGCAGTAGCCGGTGCCTGCTGTGTGTGTGTCGGACACCATAGCCTGTGTCTACAAATGGCCAAGAGGCAGCCCTTGCCTTCGTGATGTTTGTAGTCTATTAGGGGAGATAAGCCAAGCACACAAATGACCAGAATGTAGCTTAGTATTTGGTAAGTATCAAAAGCAAGGAATAAACATTTCAAAAATCAGTGTAACATTCACACTTATCTCACTTTGCACCACGAGGTTTTGTTTATAAAAGGTTTTGAAACATTCAAATAGAAAGGGTTGTGTTAGTGCGAAGTCATCATAGCACTTGTCCGTGATTAATGTTAATGTTACTTGAGTCTTTATGAAAATAAAGCTGAGACTTTTGTACCTTGAGTTGTGTTAGGAGTCACGAGGGAAGAGAATGTTCATGTTAAAATGGTAAAGTAAGGTTAGATCCTTTCTTCTTGACCCCTGAAAGCAAGTTTTCGGCATATAAGCTGAGGCTTTTCTTGGTGTTACCAACTGAGCAAGGACTGTTTATGCTAAACCAATAGTTTTTAATACTTCAGCAGTCAAAAGGCGAGTGGAAATAGTGATTTGCTTCCTCACCATGCTGTCGGCCAGGTAGCATTGTGAAAAGATAAATATGCATATCATTCAGGGCGTTTGTCCACTCTGGTTTCTGAAGGGCTCCCAAGTTTTGCCTTGAGTTGTTTAAACTAAACTTTATAACCTAACGGGCAGTTTACACCGGTGTACAAATTATTTTACCCCTACACGGTTGTCAGCGTTTCTTTTAACTTTTCTCACAGTGCTTGTAGCTTTGCTTTGGGGCCTTCCCTCAAATGGATTCAGCAGCAATTCCCTGGAATGTTCAAAATAGTTCAAGGCACAAAGTAACCTAGATATTTAAACGGCCCCTTTACACCTTAGCAACGTGGTTGTTATGATTTTCTGAAAACAGTCTTTGATTCTTTTCTCTGCTAACTTCTGGCTTTAGTCAGCAAAGATTCCTCTGCCTCATTACTGTTGTGAGGACTCTAAAGAAAATGTTTCTTCGTGGGTTGCTTTTTTGGGCAGGCCTGATATTGATTACTGATTTTAGTGCTTGTATTTTTCCTGACCCATTTTATGGTTTGGAGAAGTAGCCTTTTTAGATTTTGAACGTCCGCAGTAATACTTCTTCTATCTTTGGGAATTGATTTAAGCCTTAATGTTGACTTCAGTTTTATTTTAGTCTAAAAAAAGAGATTAATAGTAAGCAACATGAAAGTGAATGGATGGAGCTGAGCGTTATCTATAAATTCTCTCCAAGTAACTCATTCTTGTACTTTGGATATCTGTTTCTTAGTGCCTCCCGAGACAGTCAAGATGAAGCCTTCACATTCCTACATTTACGACTCAAGGCACTGTATATAAGTATGAAATGTTACCTAAGGAATTGTATAAAAAGACAAGGCCAGCTTGTCCATCACTGACTGTTATTTAAATCAACAATTTGATGCTTTTGTTTCATACTAAGGATTCATACATGGAAAAAAGTACCTTTAACATGCAATTATAAGATTTTACAGTAGTTTGACTTTTTTTAAATGTTTGGAAATTTATGTCAAATTTTATTCTATTTGTAAATTCTTTGTTGCCCTTAAAATAGTCCTCATATGACCTCAGACATGTTGAAGCTGTATTCATTCACACATTCGGTAAACACATTTCAGTGTCTACTGAGAGTAGGGCCTTAGGGTGGATTCTGGTATTCAGTAGTAAACCAGATGGAAATATCCCTGCTTTGGGGGTACTTACTTCATTATCGTATATCTGAACATTCAAGGCTAATAAACGTAAAATATTTGTGGTGCGTGAGACCTAGGAATAAATCAAATGAGCTCACACCAACTTCGTTCTTATGATAGCCCTGAAATTGACACTTCCTGAATTTAGTGTCAGCCAAGTAAGAATGCCATATGAAGATGACTACCTAGATTTAAAATGTTAAAGCTTGTTTTAGAAGGCCAGTGAATAACATACTCTCACTCTTGTATCACTATTTCAAGTGCTACTGGGCAGCGTAGTGATATGCTGACACCAACCATGGATGATAATAAATACGGCATTTTTGTTCATATTAATAAACTGGATAGAATAAATGGAACAAATGTCTTCGTAGGATTTCGAAATGGATTTTGTCATTCATAAATATTAATATATTTTGCAAGGCTGAAGCATTCACATTAAGGGGTAAAAGATAGCAGGCTTTATCTCAAATAGAGTTTTTAGTGTTTAGTAGATTTTAAAACATGGGTGTAATTTAAATAAAACTCAAGCTCCTTTAAGGTCAACTGAAGACCATGGGTATTATGGCAGGGACATTATCCTTACAAATGAAATCTTTAGATAGAATGTCTTTGTAAAAACGGTTGTTTTTGAATATCACCTCCTTGTCCTTTTTCTAAAAAAAAAAAATACCACATTAGCATTCCAAAGATTCTTTATCATTTCTAGTTATAGCAGTTGTTTTCTCATTAGCACGATGCTTTCATATATCTAGCATGTTTGATTCTAGTTAATTCGATAACCCTAAAATCACATGCAACCCATCATAAAACAACGTTACAGAAATATAATTGTAATTATGGATTTGAAAAATCTTAATTGGACAGAACCCCTCTGAGTAGACGATGAAAAAAAGTGATTAAGTACAGGCCAATAATGGGAGAATATAAATCCACAAAGTGAATCTTATGCTACCAGGAGTGTTTTCTCATACTTAATTGCTAAAGTGCTTCGCAGCACTGAGAAATACTGAAAAACAAGATTCCTTATGCTGAGCTTTAACCTTGGGTTCTATGTAAGACCCGTGTTGGGGTGTCTCAGTGGCTCAGGCGCTGATCTTGGGTCTTTTTTTCTCTCTGTAAGTGAGAGGTGGAATATTTAGGTTTAAACGTTGGCCTGCCATTGTTTCCCCTTCTTACTTGTTTTCTGATTTCCATTTATTATAATCTAAAAATTCAAAAGCTTTCACTGAAGGCCATTAGGAGATTTTATCTTTATTTCATCAGCCTTTTCCCAGTGTTAACAGTCAATGCCAACTATCCTAATGCTATGATAAGTTAAATGACCCTAATGTTGTTTACCATCATGTATCCGTTTATCCTTGGTCATAGGCTGTAGCTTACGGACTATCTCAGAAATATTAAGCATAATAAAGCGCTTAACCTTCATTTGAGTCAGTAGAAGGGGAAGACCATTCCTTTCTGTCTGTTTCATGAATTGAGTTTGTTTGCCCTCATAATTAGGAATCTGTTCACTTGAATCTCAATGTTAGATTTTCTTGATCTTAAGAAAACTACTTCTTAATTATACTATAGTTACTAATGTTACGTTAGGATTTAGAAGTAGTGCTTTTGTGTATCTTAGTGTCACTAACAAACAAAAACATCCTTAGAAATATATTATTCTTCCCCAGCACCAAGATGAAAGGCAGATGATAGCTATGGTGCTTGAAATGTGGTGTGGTATTGGGATGGGGAAATTCCAACATTTGCTCATCTTCTTGGATCTGGTGCAGCTTTTACATTTTGGTGGGAGGGGGGAGAAGAAAGTTCCATGTAGTCATCGTTCATCATCCTGTGAATTTGGGACACATGAGGATGGGAAATAGGGTCTTAAGTAACCAGTAAACTCCAGTGCTAAACCTGTCCTTTGCATGGGCTGACGTATAAGTTACTGGAGTCAAAGAGCCAAGGCTAGGATTATAGGTGACTTGGAGATATGGCATGTAAGCATATTTAGCATCATAAAAATTGGGAAATACTACACATAGTTGAATTTCTGGAGATCCTAGATAGATTTCCCAAATTAATTAGGTTACCAGATTTGCTGAATGGATGTTTGCATGTAAAGAACCAAAAAATATTAGGAATATGTAACAATAGGATGTGCTTCTTGGCTTAAGAAACAGGCAGTCTGTTTTGGAAAGAAGAACACAGCCCTTGGATTGGCACAAGAATGACAGTTGCCATCCGTTTTGACAGATGTGGTAGCAGTGCACCATATGAATATCAGAAGGGCACAGAATAAATAAAGGACATTGATTTTCAACAAAAGGACATTGATTTTCAAGACCTGTACAGTTGACTCTGGGATTTGGAGCTAGGGTCAATCCTACTAATTGGATGTGGAGGCATTGTAGGAGTGTTAATAGCCAATTTAAATAAGCTATTTATGTGTCAGTAAAAAAAGTTGGGAATTTAGAATATCATGGTTTTTCAAAGCAGCCGTTCAGAAAATATACCCTGCCCATGTTATGTGTCCTTCTCCTGCCCCCATCAGCCTTCTGCTTCACACTCGCTTGTCTGAAGACAATGAATCAGCTGGGGGGAAAAGAAAGAGAATTACTTGCCAAACAACTCTGATTTTTAAAATCCATGGAAAAGGTCACTAGTGCTTGATAACATATTGGAAACGTTAGGAATAACTTGGTTTTCTTTTCTCATTTTTAATAATTACAGAAGAACTCTTGATGTTGAAGTGAGAACCATGAATATCAATATTGGAATAATCTGTTTCATTTATCCTGTATACTTCTACATTTGGAACGTGTAATGAAGGCTCTCATGGAAATTCTACTTGGTATTTTCCTGAAAGTTTTACAACAGCAAAGCAAGGAGAGGAGGGGGGAAAATTAAGTATAATTTTAACTAAATCGTTAGCTCGGAATCATCCTTTCAAAAGAACCTTACCTGTGAAAAGTCAGTGATTGTTCAGTGCCTGTTATACTGTGTTAGCCTCTGACAGTTAAAAGCTTCTAGGGTTTGGATGTTTGGGCAATGAGACTCCCAAAGATATTTTGGGAAGAGATAGGAAGGTGTCTGTAACCACAAAGTGGAAGAATACCTCAGTGTTTGAGGTAGACCATTTATTTTTCCCCCTTTGCCCTGTTTCATTCATGCTCATTATCCAACTGGTCTCAGTCTCTCTGTTCCTTCCTTTGTCCTTCTCCTCACCTACCCCTGGGCCTTCTGTCTCTTCACACTGTCACACCTCTCAAAGGGCCTTCTCTGAACCTGTGCCATCTGGAGCAGCCACCCCTTATCTCAGAGCTCCATAGACTTGCCTCCTTTTCTAATCTCTTTGGAAGACTTAGCTATTCTTTTTGGCCTCCACTCTATTCATTTATTTCTGCTTCTATTATTACCTTGATAAATCTCACATTTAACCAGACGTTGAAGGATGTGCTGTTGAACTGATGTGAATCTTTAATTGAAGATGCTCTTGCCACCCTCATTTGCCATAATGTGTAGCTTCTTTTGTACAGAATAATTGTAGCGGACTCTCAGTTGAAAATTTGAAAATGAAGCACGGTTCATTTTGTCACCTTCAGTCCATCGTTTTATTTTGTGCATTGTTTTATCGTGTTTTGGGAGTAAGATTGGTTCTGAGAAAGGAGTGGTTATTGATTTCAGGTCTACAAAAAGCCCTCCCGAGGTGCCTTGAATTCGGAGTAGAGCTCTGGGTGGGGCTGGAACATCTGACTGGTCTGCCATTTTAAAAAGCTCCCTTTTAAGACAGGTGGGGCCCCACCCATAAGTCTACTCTGAGGGCTTGGGAGGAAGAAAAAATCCTCTCCTATTATTTATTAATGCCTAGGAATGCTGAGCCAGTTTCACAGATTTTCCTTCATTTGTTTGCTTTGCATTAACTTTAAGAATGCTTTTGAGGAACTAGTTTAGTGAATGAGAAATAACATATAAACACTCTCATGGAAATATTTTAATATCTCATACTGTTACACATTCCATAATATCACATTTCTTTAAAGTTAAAAATGTTTTCCTAAATGTACTATGTAATAAATTTTGAGGATTTTAGGAGAAAATAAGTGCTTACTAAAGTCTATAAATTTAGAAATCAAGTTTGGCAAATATGTAGCTATCAGAATCTGATAATAAGTTTATTAAAGGCGTAATTGTATAGGGAACATCGTGAACCCGAAATATTCCTCTTTTATAATTGGATCAGAAATTTAGATAATGTCTTCCACATTTCCGTTCTTATTCGTTAAAGGATTCAGTAATTCTAATATGAATTTACTTACTCCTATGCTGCTGTGAAAATGAGAAAAAGCAATCACAGTTTCTGAATATCAGTAATACCTATCATCATAGTATTTTAAGCTAGAAAAATAAATGGAGTTGAAAATTAAGCTGCTTCATACATGTGGTGATATTTACACTCTCCTAAATAGTTTATCTTTTACTTACTTATTTATTTCCATTTACTTATAAATGTTACCTTCAGATCAAAGAGGAAAGTAGAATATTAGAAAATAGCATACATTATCAAAACCCATAAGCAGCAATAATGATTTTCTATTCTAGAAAGATTTTTAACAGCATATCAGCTTAAACTTTATGTTAGTATATTAAGTAAGTGTATTAAGTGTATTACATGTTAGCGTATTAGTGTATTAAGGAAGAAATATGAACTACTTTTTGAAGAATTGATATATACCTGTACTTAGAGTGAGTTAAACATTAGGAATATGAATAAGTCATTTATCTATTCATTCATTCCTTATTTATTTTAACAAATATTGTTTAGGGCATTTACTCTAAATCAGCCAGACACTGATCAGGGCATTGCAATTACAAGTTGAAATATATGAAGTTCCTGCCCCCTATAAAGGTTACATTGCAATAATCTTTGTAAGAATATTACTTTTTTTGAAAGACTGTTTACTCAACTGTAATGATGCAGTTGAAAATAATATTATTTTGGTATTATTTAAAAGGAAGTCTTTAATGTAAAATTCTAATTGTCCCACTGCCATTAGGATACGTGCTTTGAGTTCCTTTTGCAATAGATACAGTACGTTCGTAAAGATCAGTCTTAGTCTCTCGGACACCTCATTTCCCTATTAGGTAGTGATGCATTTTTACGTTTCAGCATTCTGTGGGGTGGTGTAGTCTGTGACCATTGTACTAGGTCAAATTTAATTAGTCATTTCTTGGATGGACCTTCCCCTCTGGATACTGCTGGGATTAAAGTTTGAAGGTAGGAATGCTTTGAAGAAAAAAAGATGCTGACAAATAGTGTATCTTCAATTGGTTGTGTAAAAGGGAGAATTTAAGCTTTTTAAGAACTAATGGGAAAACATTATAACAACCAAATTATTGCGAAAATTAAAAGGAAGTGTTAATGGCATCGCTCAATTACAGTGCAGTTTATTGGTTATATTTGGTTAATTTACTAAGAAAGTTACTGTGCTGCAGTTTCAAATTAAAAATACTACTTTATTTCTATACCCTAAGAAAGGGATGTGTTCCTGTAGGTCACTGTCATCTGCTGTGTAATATACTTAGAATTTCTGTTGAAAAATTACGCTTCAGATTCTTAGTTTAGTGTGCATCTCATCTTATACTCATGATAACCAATCTTTGCCTGAAAGGCAGCAAGATTATGTTTTCTTCTGATGTGAACAAATAAATTGGTAGAAGCAGACAGATCAGAGGATATCTTTTTTTTTTAAAAGAGAGATGAAGTAACTCCCTCAACAAATTCCAGCATTTTCAGTTTATAAAACACGTTATGTAACTTCATACACCACTGTGGATCTCAGACAGATTCTTTTCTGTTTTGGAAAGGCCTTGTAGCACACTTAATCTGCAGATCCTTTCCGGGGGGTGGAGGAGAAGCATATCCTGTTAGATTTGGTGACATAAAGGTCAAAAGATAAACTGTAAGTGATACCTATGTTTATTTTTTTGACAGTGTGAAATTAGCAACCCCTCAGACCTCTCCTGGAGAAGTACAACCTGAGTAATTGAACATGTCACTAGGGAGTATGCTTGGTTAAGCTGATTCCTATTATGTTGACTTGTCAGGGGCCAATAATTAAAGCTGAAGAGCGATGCTCATTAGTGTCTGCAAGATGATTCAAAGAGTAAGAGGGAGCAGTCCTTGAGGCACACCTGCAAAAGGCGGGCATGGCATGGAGGTGTGAGCAGACGGACTAGCTTGCTTTTCTGCTGTGTTAGCAATCCAGCTATAAAAGGGATGCGCTAAATTAAGTGTTGCAAATGTATTCTCCTCAACTTAGATTTTAAAATGCATTTTACTTCTGCCTTTGAACATCATTCTGTTCCATGTAATCATATTCTGCTCAATTATGTTTTTAATGCTATGTAAGATGTTTTAGAAAATAGATACAAGTCTATTCGAAAGCACTTTGAAAACATTTTATAGTAGTAATCATTTCATTCGTTTTACTGGAAGCATCATCATAATCAAAATCTGCCTTGCTTCTTTGAACTCTCAATACTCTGCACGGAAAACATGTGAGTTATCCAGCTTTGACGATAAAGGCTTTAGTAGCATACATTTGTCACATTTACTTTGCAAAAATGGAAATTTTTAATGTATATTTAACATGAACTAAAGCACATATACTACACGAGAATTGGCTCTGGAGAAGCCTAGAAGAAGAGACTACATAATAAGTGTAGAATTTAAAGTTATCACAACGTGAGCAAAGCTGTGGGCTTTCTGGGAACAAACTATACTTTTTAGCACTGGAATGGTATGGAAACTTGATTCATAAAGCCATGAAAAGCTTTCATTCCTCTTCTTTTGGAATTTGCCTTAGGTAGGCTCAATTTTTACAAACCCATCATGGAATCATGGAATCTCCAAATATCCTGTTTTTGGAAAACGACAACAAAAATAATTTATTGAACATAATTTTTTCCCTAGAATCTAGTTCTGGTGAACTGGCTTTTATTTTGCTTCCAGTGTTGTGCCTGTGGAATCCGTCCTTCACATTGCAGCTGGAGAGATGTATGTGTCTTTGACAAGATAGAGTTAAGACTGGAATCTTTAGCTTGGCACAGAGGTCCTCCAGGTACATATCTTCAGGATTCGGCTTGAGGAGGCTTTTCCTGAACCCGAAGTTTGTGGAGCTTGTATCGCTGATATACCACGTTAGCATGAATTCGTCTATGTTTCTCTCTCTCCCAATTGAACAAGTTCCCTGAAGGGTGGGGACGGATTCTTGTTAATGTGTTTATGCACAGTGGTTGGAGCTCAGTAGAGTTTGGTTAAATTTAACTTAGTCAAGGTGCAGAAGAGACCTTCAGGGATAGTTATAGATTTCCAAGAATACCAAGGGCTTTAGAAGTTAAATAGAACAACCTCCTACCCAATGCCAAGAATTCCTTACATGATGTTCTTTGACAGGCAGATCCTTTCCAAGCTCGGTACAAGATTTCTGGTATCAGAGAGGTCACTACCTTGCAAAGCAGCTGTTTCTAGATTGGACAAGTCCAATTTATGATAATGGTAATTAGTCAGCAGCAAAGGGCTGTACTTTACATGAATTTTCATTTAGTGATGAGGCGCTAATTATTATTACTTGCATTTTAGAGAGAAAGTTGCTGAACTTCAGAGCAGTTGAGTGACTTAGCCAAAGTCCCACGGCTGATTCGTGGTCTAGCTGGCAAGGGAATCCATGTGTATCTGCCTGAAGAGCTGGAATGCTTGGCTCTAAGCCCACAGCTGCCCCTCTTTTTTATTGTTACAAAGATATTTTTTATTATTTTTGTTTCTAAAAGCGCATTGTTGGAGATGTTTTTAAACTCTCCAAAAATCATGTTACTACTCAGAATCGTTCTTGATATTGTGATTTTTTATAAAACAAGAAGACACTTTGCAGCATTTGTTATCCATTCAGGCTTACGAGGTCAGTGTTGATCATCATATTGGTGCCGCATAGCAGTGACATGAAAACACTTGCCAAAAACAAGTGGCTTCCTTGAGTTTATCCAGGCAAGCTCTAATTTGCATTTAATACTTTGTCTATCTTAAATTGTACTCTGAAGGGCCATTTTTAACAAGGTATTATGGTAGAAAGGCTACTTGACTGAGATTGCTCAGTCTGTCTTAACTAGCTGGAAAAATTTGGGTAAGCCACCCAGCTCCAGGAGCGTAGTCCTTTAGCTGTCCGAAGCATGGTGGGGCTGGGGGAATCCCTTTTCTACTAATCTTCTAGGTTGACAATGGAGTAAAATGGGCTATATATGAGAACATTTTTTTACCAATTTACATATTGGAACTTTTTACTCTTCCTCAGAAGAGTTTATGGTATTGATGCTATCATCTTATACATTCTGATATTTCCTAAGACCTGTCATATTAGAAACATAATCAGTATTGAATCTTGTGACAATGATATAATGCTGAATACATACTCATTTGCATGAAGAAAATTGACAGTGCTTGAATTGAAGAGGAGCTGTCCTAAGCCTTGATCACGTTTTTCTTAAAGGTTCCTGGTAGTGGGGGTGGGAGGGCAAGATATTTAATTAATCATTTTCATTTTAAAATGAATTTATTGATTAAAACTAGAAACAGCTCAGCTTCCACCTTAACTCATAAATTTCAAAGATTTCTCTTTGTGATAGAATGAGGTAAACCAATTATATATTCTTCCCAGTATGTCTCTCATCTGTTCCTTTAAAAAATGTTAAAGCACCATTGAACCGATTTTTACGGTACTATTAATCAGTGTAATCAGTATTAATACACTACTTTACCAGCTCAGTGCCACTTGTCAGTAATATGACAGGGCAAATTTTACATCTTCTTCACAACGGCTTTCATCTATTAGGGGGAAAAAAGGAGATCAGGATTTTAATTGTTAGCAATCAGAAGCCTGTGTGATGAAGACTGGCATTCTGCACAAGACGCATCAGAGATTATGTGGAGAATGTTTTTCACCCTTTACTAATTCTTTTCTGAATTTGAATATAGTCTTATTTACCACTACCTGAAACTTTAATTGTAGACCCACTGGAGAAAGATAAAAGAGTTTAAGGTTAGAGTTCAGGGTTTTCAAATGTGGCCCCGACTGGCCTCCTTACCTCTCTGTGTCTTGGTTTGCAATTTTTGAAATGTATTTCCGTGCTTCCTCAGTCCTCCAAATGAATCTTTTTGATTTGATTTCTAAAATACCCACTTTTAGACTTGATTTCTTTAGGTTTAGGCTTATTATGAGTGTTTTCTGTTAAAATAGAAGTGATCCCTGGAGTAGCCACGTGTTGATTTATTTCTAGTGTTTACACCTCGGCACAGTTTAGTTTTAGGTCGTTCATTGGCTGTTCAAAGCAGAGAATAGGACCAAAAAGGACAATTCAGGTAAGTGCAGTCTGCAAGGACTGGTGGAGGGATGGCTGACGTAAAGGCTACTCCTCTTCAAGGGTGAAGCCTTTTCTGGGACGAGAGTAGATAAAGAGGCAGAGAACCTCTTTGGAGGGGGCCAGGGAAAGAAGAGAGGCCCAAGGAAGAAGTTCTGATTTTTCTGAAGCTGATTATGATGACTGTGTCCTATCTGGACCAGTTCACAATGCTTGATGCTTTTAATGACCTGAGTACGAAGTAACTTGCTTAAGATCCCAGAGCTAGGGATCCTAAGAATTCACAGCTGAGTGACTCTACAGCATAGCCCGTGAGCCTAAATCCCTTGCTTTGCTGGCCCAGGTAAAGCTAGAGAGCCTTACTGGATGATTTCAGTTTAGCACAGGCAATAAAAAGAGAGGGAGAAGGGGCGAGAGACAGAGGATGGAATCATCCATTGTCCTCTTCCTTAATTAAAAAAAAAAAAAGTGAAGCTTAGAAAGTCATTTTAACAAAGTAGGGTAATAAAAACATCTTTTAAGTGTTTGCTGTTTGATATTGCATTTTAATGATTTTATCAGACAAGAATTATGCTATTTGATATATTTCTTAATATAATTAAAAAGTAAAATTAAGTAAACTTCCCGTAATTTGGATACTAGATTAAAAACCTGATTTCTAGGAAATTACAAAGTCCGAGATAAACTTCAAATGTAGTTGACAACTGGACTGACAGTTTTATTAGTTAAACATTTGAACTGGGCCTTTGTGGGGAAAGTTAACATGGGATTCAGATTTTTTTCTCAGAATTATTTCATCACTGCCTCTCGTCTGTACTTGTGGATATCTGCCCTCCTTTTCACCAACCTGGATCTAGAATGAAGCTCTGCTCTGTGTTTAAAAGTTAGCGAATTTCAGTCAAAGTAGAAGTTGTTAATTCAGCTTACAGTAATGGATAGTTATGCAGACAGACTGCTTTCCCCAAGTTTATGGTGTCTGTATTTTGTTGTTAGAGCCATCCAGTCGATTCTGACTCCTAACGACCCTGTACACAGCAGAGCAGAACCCTGCCTCGTCTTTTTGCACCATCCTCTCACCTCGCAGCGCTGTATCAGACAATGTTCCCTGCTCTTCGTAGCATTTTCATGGCCAGTGTTTTGGAAGTAGGTGGCCAGGTCCTTCTTGCTAGTCTGTCTTAGTCTCAAAGTTCTGCTGAAACCTATCTACTGTGGGTGACCCTGCTGGGATTTGAAATACTGGTGACATAGCTTTCTGCATCACAGCAACACGTAGCCACCCCAGTATGACAACCGACAGACAGACGGGTGGTGTGGGTCTCTGTTCAGGAAACAAACCTGGGCCGCGGTAGTGAGAGTGCCAAATCTTAACCACTAGACACCAGGGCTGGCTGTGTTTGTATTAAATAATTATAATTGTAGGTAATTTGAAAATATTTTTAAAAAGTAACTTATGGAAATGTTAACTTAGTTAAACATTAAAAACTTTGTCTCTGTGTGTGTTAGTTACATTTTTACATGCAAGACTGTTACATTTACAGTTGCTCCCTACTTTATCCATTGCAAGCATAGTGCTTTCTTTTCTTGAAACACTAAGGATAAAACATGTCAAATGCAGACTGACTTATGAAGCAAATACTATTATGGAAGAGCTATTACATTTCTGAAATTAGAACAAATAGCATCCCAAGTGTCTCTTAAATGTATTGAAATACTGATGTGATTGTTAGGGATAGTCACCTCTTGGTACAAAGTTTTTGTGTTGTTTGGGTAGCTAGCAGTGGGGTTCTTGTTAAAAACTTTGGGGCCAGCCCCAGTGGCCAAGTTTGGTGTGTTTTGCTTTGGTGGCCTGGGTTTGGTTCCCGGGCACGGACCTACACCACTTTGTTAGCAGCCATGCTGTGGTGGTGGCCCACATACCAAAAAATAGAGGAAGATTGGCACGAATGTTAGCTCAAAACGAATCTTCCTCATATTACTGCAAATGAGTTTTAAATATATATGTATATATGCATGTGTATATACATAGATACATGTATGTTTAATTAAATGAAAGGATTTAATTATATATGTATTTCAATTTGTGACATCTTATTTCTTTTGAAAGTTGCTTTCTGACTATACTTGGCATTTTCTAAATACGTTCTGGTATATAAATAATGCCATGTCAAGTTTATAGTTTGGACAATTTAAAAAGACTTTTTTGTTTTTCTTTAAATGAGGCATGATAATAAATCATCATGCCCTTGTTGTACATATGTATTTTTTCAGATTATAAACTGTCTTACATTGTCTACAGGTTTTATGGTATTCTGTGATATCTAGAGATAAAAGAATTGAAATTGGTGAAATGAGTTGTCATATGTGCATTTCACTCATATAACTTTTACTCATTTTCACTTCTTTGAATCTTTTCTTAAAATAAATCACTAAAACCATTTGTCCTAAAACTAACTTTGAAAAATAGATTTATAAAGTATAATTAAAATATATTATGAGGTTGACTGTTGAGAAATCATTTGTGTGTTGGATTGTTTTCATAAATCTGATTGAATTTCATCTAAATTATACATAACAAAATAACTACTCAGTTTTAATATAATCATTTTTAGTAAGTATAGAGTATTGTATGGATCTGTTTAGTTTGGGGGGTTTTTGGGCATTACTTTCAAATAGTTTCAAGAATAAAGTAATTGACACCATTGAGTGTTTTGTAGTCTTCTAATGACTATTTGCTCTTTAATTTATTAAATAGTGGCTACCAGTAATGTCCGAGGCTCTTTGGCAAGGTGAAGAAGGGGGGCCAGCCCGGTGGCGCAGCGGTTAAGTTGGCACATTCTGCTTCAGCAGCCTGGGGTTTGCCGGTTTGGATCCCGGGTATGCACACGGCACTGCTTGACAAGCCATGCTGTGGCAGGCGTCCCACATATAAAGTAGAGGAAGATGGGCATGGATGTTAGCTCAGGGCCAGTCTTCCGCAGCAAAAAGAAGAGGATTGGCGGCAGATGTTAGCTCAGGGCTAATCTTCCTCCCCACCAAAAAAAAATAATAAGGTAAAGAAGGGACATGAAATATCTACCTAGGAATTAGAGGCAAATTTAAGAAAACGTAGTGTTAACTATTGAACTTGAACTCTTTGACCATGCAATCAAAGTACTATGAAATGGAGGAAGGAGAAATATCATTCTTGTGGTTTAATCACACAGGTTACCACATTGACACCAGGAGAGGAAACTCTAGTACGGATCCATATACCGCAGCATCTGATGGTTCCTTAATTCAGCATAGTTGATCATCAAGGTGTTCTTTCTTTGTGCTTGACTGCCTGTGATACGAGTAGTTTCTGATAGAGTGAAAGACCCCACATAAAAGCGTTGCAAGGAAGTATCCTCTTGAACCATACATACACATCCACATATGCATTCCAAAACTACATATAAGAGCTGCAAGTGATAATGAGATTGATAAAGAGGGTTTTGTTTGGAGCATTCTCAAAATACAATTCTTAAAAAAAAAAAAGAATCCCCTGACTTATCTCAAGGGATAGTTCATAAGACATTTAGATATCATGCATTGTTATCTTCATTTTATTTTTTAAATTATTTTATTTTATTTTATTTTTTTTTGAGGAAGATTAACCCTGAGCTAACATCTTCCACCAATCTTCCTCTTTTTGCTTTTGAGGAAGACTGGCTCTGAACTAACATCCATGCCCATCTTCCTCTACTTTCTATGTGGGACGCCTACCACAGCATGGCTTGACAAGTGGTGCCGTGTCCACACCCGGGATCCAAACTGGTGAACCCTGGGCCACCGACGTGGAACGTGCAAACTTAACCACTGTGCCACCGGGCCGACCCTGTTATCTGCATTTTAAAATGACTGTATTTAATGGTAGGAACTTTAGACAATATATGACAAAATGGAAACAAAGAAGTTGTTTCTTCTTTTTTTTACTCTTCCTTCCTCTCTATCCTCTTCCCCTTCTTCTCCTCCAATTAGGTTCAATGACTTGTAAATTCTGAACTCCACTGGTGCACAAAAGCAAAAACCAAGGACCCTATAGAAATTATACCTTCCTGGAGAATGAAGTAATTACATTTATAAAGTGAAGCGTTTTAACTGGCACAGATGCTAAGCGTTGGTGAACATCAGTGCCTCTCTGTCAGGGAAAAATGGTTGTGCCTAAGCTCATGTTGGCATAAATAACTTTATATTAGTATAAATATCGTCCATGAAATGGATTTTCTTAGGTTGCTCGATGCCTATTAATTTTACTGAGTAAAACAGTACACTACAAATTTTAGTTACTATTTTCAGATATAATTAGAAGAAATTCTTCCCACATTGGGATGTTAGCTATAACTCTAGCTAAAGTCTCAACTGATGCTGGGGAGACACAGAAATTCAAGTTTAGTGCCTTCTTGACCCTTCCACCTGCACACATTCCAGCATCATATAAGCCATGATTACAGTGTTCCTGAGCGCCAGTCGGGAAAATATTTTGTATGTTAATTCATTAAATCCTCAATTATCTCATGAGATCGATACTATTACTCCCATTTTATTGATGAAGAAAATGACACCTGAAGAAGCCAAGTAGCTACCTAGTGATGGGCTGGAATTTTTTTCTTTTCTTTTTTTTTTTCTGAGGAACATTGGCCCTGAGCTAACGTCTGTTGCCAATCTTCCTCTTTTTTGCTTTAAGACGATTGTTGCTGAGCTAACATCCATGTCAATCTTCGTCTATTTTATGTGGGATGCCGCCACTTCATGGCTTGATGAGTGGTGCTAGGTCTATGCCCAGGATCTGAACCTGCAAACCCAGGGCTGCCTAAATGCAGCGTATGAACTTCACCACTACACCACCAGGCTGGCTCCTGGGCTGGAATGTGAATGTGAGATTTGGTCCTAGATCTTTCCTCTGAAGCACCAGTCTCTTCTGCTTCCTTCCCATTGTTATGTCCATCAAAATGACGTTTTAGGGTTTTGGAATTATCTCCCTTTTGGCCTGAAATTTCCTTTAAATCCCCTGATATCTTATGAGGATTTTATTTCATGATTAAAATACATTTTTGTTCATTTTACCTTGATGAATTGTAAGTAATGATTTGCAAAAATCCATGTCTTCCTGTTTAGGAGATTTCCATTTTTCTCTTTTCTTGTTGAGGGCATGGTCAGCGCTGTGTTAAGCAGATGTGAACATCTACAACCTGTCGTCAGAGCAGTGTCAGGGAAGCCACTCCTTAAATTACCTTTGTCATAGCAAAACCGAAGGATTTTATAAAATGAGTAAATGATCTACAAACTGATGAGAGGGCTATTTTAAAATCCAGACTAAATTAAATTAGACTCTTACTTGTCTTGAAGTGAAATATCGTTTCATTTTTGGTTCATTTTAATTTGACCTTCTCATAGTGCATAAAAGGAGAGAAGACTGTTGGCTTTAAACAAATTACTCAAGTGAGTCTGAGATGAAGGAAGAAATAAGGGTATCATTTTTCAATTTGATAAAGAGTTGGCCTCAATTTTTTAAATCTTTATTTTGGTAAAATCTTTTTTGGTATTCACTTGCATAAACTAAAATCAAAGACCTAGTAGTTTACACAAAATAAACACTTGGTTCTTTCAGAAGAAAAATCACAGATGGCTAAAAAAGAAAACAGGAATTTTAAGAGGTCTTTGAAAACCCAGTGACTTGGCAATTTTTAAGTCATTCCTAATCTTGAAAAAAACCAAAATACATGAACACTTGATGTTAGAAGTGGATGTACATAACCCAGCAACAAAAGCACCAGAACCCACATAAACCAAAACTTAATTTAGGGGCCGGCCCGGTGGCGCGGTGGTTAAGTGCGCATGTTCTGCTTCTCTGCGGCCCGGGGGTTCACTGGTTCAGATCCCGGGTGCGGACATGGCACCGCTTGGCAAAAGCCATGCTGTGGTAGGCATCCCATGTATATAGTAGAGGAAGATGGGCATGGATGTTAGCTCAGGGCGAGTCTTCCTCAGCAAAAAGAGGAGGATTGGCTGTAGTTAGCTCAGGGTTAATCTTCCTCAAAAAAAAAAAAAAAAAGCTTAATTTAATCCTTATCACCTCAGGGTGGTACACTAATATCTTTGAAGCTGTATCTTTTCCGTAAGACCATGCCTGCTTCCATATAAGACTCATGATGGAGCTAATAACAGCAGTGCAACTTGCTTATTTTCCCCGTGTGCTTCAAGTGGTGTTGAAAATACCCTGAGTCTTATCATGTTTTTCTCTCTCCTTTGGGCTTCCACATCCCTTAGGAGACCAACCTGCTTCAAAAGCTACCATAATGACTTCGTGAAATTGTTTGTGTCAAGCTGCAGAAGAGTATGGATTCTCTGCCTTTTGCAAGTATAAAATAAAAGGCATGGGTTTTATTCCTGGATTTTGTCCAGTAAATTGAAAGGAGAGCGCTAAGCTGGTGATTTTCCTCATGGAACTGTGATCATTTTGGAGTGGGTCAGGTGGTGGGACTTAAAATTGTTTAATTATAGCATTTGACAGTTCTCTCGTAATAATAATAGTTAGCATTTATATAGGCTGTTTCATCTTCAAAGCATTTCACAAGCACTAATTAATTCTCGCAACATGCCTGTGAGGTGGGGAAATATCATCATCCCCATTTTACAGATGTGGAAATTGATGCAAGCAAGTTAAGAATCTTGCCATCGGCCATAGTGGGAAGGCAGAGTCCACCATCAAGATGCAAGCCCAGGAGTGGCTGGTGCCCCGGTCCTCTTCCTTAGCCCTAAATTGGGCCTCTTCCCTCTTCCTTCCCATCTGCCCATCTTTTTTGTTTTAAGTCCTGGAAGGGACTCTGTGTGGTGTTTTTCTTTTCAGTCTTCCTCTTAGAGAGTAGTTTTTTTAACACTGCCCCAGAAATAAATAAATCATCCTAGTATAACAACTTTAAAGACCTAATATGTCTAATCAGGATATAAATATTTCGGAAAGTCAGGAAATGAATTAGGTTTGGGTGCAAGAAAGGATTCCAAATTACATTTTGTCTAATAAATATTGCATCCGTAAACAGTAAAAGTAATGATAGTGATTAGTTAACAGTACCAAATAAAATGTGCATTTAAAATGAACCTGACCGGGCATTTTTGTGTCACACTGACTGATGTGTACACAGTCCATTCTTTGAAAAATCCAGGCACTCATTTGAATTGTAAATTGCCAACATTGTAAATTGTAAATTGCAGTAGTCTTATTGTGCTGAAATGTGACAAATTACAAATGGAATATTGGCTGGGCTTCCATATCATGCATTTCTCCTACTCGCTGCTGCTATCACCATTAATCTCTTTTGCAGAAGCTGCATGGAGAATTGTGCTGGACACGGAAAGGACATTAAGTTGCATTGTTGGCTTTTGCAGGGCACCGTGTGGCTTCTCTGACCTCTAACTTTTCATATTGGTGTAATTGAGTACGCTGCTACTCATTTTGGGTCCTGCTGTGTGTGGATATAAGAGATTCTGGCACAGTTTATGCCTGACAGCTCACTTAATAAATATTATGTTGCAGTCCAGAATTTTGGCTAAAATGTGTCAAGTATATCTGAAAATGGAATGTGGTCCTTAAAAAAAAAATCCGTATCAGAATCATAAATGTTTTCAAGGATGAGTGGATTCTTAGTCCAATCTTGCATTTTACAAATGAGGAACCTGAAATTGAATGCTATTAATAAAGATTGGTTTTTGGATATGAAGCAGCCTTTGTAACTGTTAGAGTTAAAGAGTGTAGTGTTTTCAAGTGGAAGGCTTGACCTCTGTACCTATTTAATTTTTCTTAATTGCTGAGTTTTCATCTTAAAACACAGATAAGTTATGCATATAATTTTGAAAGTGTGTCTACATACAGAGGTTACTTTTTTAGACTGGCAATGGAAAAATGTTCCTCCGCCTTGGCATAACCAATGAAAATCAGTTACACTAGAATAAAGATTAGTTACAGCTTTTTGTTTTTAGTAGCTCATAGTGAAAGCATTAATGTGTACTGAGTGGGAGGTGAAGTTGAAAATTTTGCAGTATGATGATAAAGAAGGATGAATATTAAGCAAGTATAGTAGACAGACCCTCTTAACCCATCTCTGTTTAACCGCTGCTCTCTGGGCCCTCTGTAAAATGCACCACCCGGTGTCCACAACCTGCTGAGCAGACAAATTTAATGTAACCTACATACACTTCTGCTACTACTCGTTGACTTGAGTGTTGACCAAGAGGCGGTGGCATTTGTTCCAAACCTGTTATGGCATTTGAACTTATTATTATATTTATGTAAGTAAATATGATATAAAGTTATGATGTCTAAGAATGAAAGGAAAGTTCTCCCATGACTATGAAAGTAAATACTTCAGAAAGAGTTAATGATAATGTATCACTTAGGGGCTGGCCCAGTGGCACAGCAGTTAAGGTAGCGCTCTGCTTTGGTGGCCTGGGGTTTGCCAGTTCGGATCCTGGGTACAGACCTATGCACTGCTTATCAAGCCATGCTGTGGTGGCATCCCACATATAAAATAGAGGAAGATGGACACAGATGTTAGCTTAGGGCT
Organism: Equus quagga; assembly: GCF_021613505.1. Lineage (NCBI taxonomy): Eukaryota > Metazoa > Chordata > Mammalia > Perissodactyla > Equidae > Equus > Equus quagga. The sequence continues at coordinate 24,510,515 of NC_060282.1, forward strand.
AATCTTCCTAAAAAAAAAAAAAAAAAAGGATCACTTGAAGTATCAAATTGTGTGAGTTGAGATAATTATAAAAGATTGGGGAAAAGATCATAAGCATTGGTAAATTTTAGAGGATCCATCACGTGCGTGGGTTTATGTGAGAAAGACAACTTGGTATGTAATTCAAAGATTGGCAAAAATATATTTTATGTGTTTTTAACATATAAATGATGAAATCAAGTACTACGATAACTGATTAAAATTTAAAAATGATACTACACATGGCGTTTTTTAATGATACCCCACTTCAACTGACTTTTTCAATTAATTGATGACTGCTGCATCAACTGGTGAGGTGACTTCTACAGTGGCAGAAGATCAAGAAATGCTGCTCACAGGTCTTTTTCACTCGATGCAAATAATCAATTGGTTGTTTTGAGTTTACTTAGCTTTATAATATTGGTTTTTTTTATACATCCCTTAATATTTACCACTGTTTTCCTACATTTTCTTACTAATTATATACTTTCCTATTAGTATTCTACTTTGATTCTAACATCTATTTTAGAATATTGGTATTGATTTAAAGTATCCATTACGCTGTTTTGCTATTTTGTACAAAAACTTAAAAGACGTTAGTGTTTCTTCCATGATGGAGCTTGTAACTCAAGAGAAGTACAACCAGATTATAAATTCTGAATTCTGAGGGATGAGGGAAGATTGGCAGGCTGAGGAATAGAACAGACACACTACAGTCAAGAGGTGGTCTGTGGCGTTTGAAGGTTTCTCTTGCCAAACATACCTAACCCTTATTTAACAGAAAAATAATCCGCACAAACTTTGAAGAGTGAGAGGAACGTGATTCCTGTGATCCGCCTTTCAGATCCTGGATGATGGGTCATTGAGATGACTTGAATTATCTGGTACAATGAGAAACTGGAGGAGGATACGACTGGACATAAGGATTTGGAAGTGGTGGCGATCATTGAAGCTAAAAAGACTGAATTAGAGTCCAGAAATTTTTTTGAGCTTTCCATTGGAAATTAGAACGAGACTGATCCCAAACCCTTCCCTTTTCCTTGTAACCCTTGTTAGTACTTTACCAATGAACCTATCGTGCTGTGCAGGGACGTCTCCTTGCTGATGGATCTGCAGTGGAGTGGAGAAGAGTTCTTTGTTTCTTTTTCCTTATATTTCTAGTATCTCAGCCTGTATAGGCCCTCAGTAAATATTATTTTAATGCAGTAACAAATCAGGAACCAGAGGATTGTTTTTACAGACTGACTTTTAGGCTGACTCAGTTTTAACATGATGTGGTATTTTTAGGCATCTAGAATTTAGGGCATGTGCATTTGTATTTTCTTTTCCTTGTGGTTTCCTTTGATGCAGATCTTCATGATAAGTGAATAATGTACTTTTTTTTGATGTTGTGTTGGCAAGGTTGGTTGAAAAAACAAAAGCTTAAATTTAGAAGAACTGAGTCAGAACTCTAGATCTCTGTCCAGCTCGGTGGCCATGAACAGGTTACTTATATTTTTTAACCCTCAGATTAATCATCTGTAAAATAGGAGTTATTATTCCTGCCTTGAAGTGTTTTTTGACTATTTACAAATAGACGTGATAAAATCAGAATATTACAAAGCATATGGTAGCTGGCACATAGTATGTTCTCAGAAAATGTTTTCTGATTCTAAATATTGCTCACAGAAAAGTGAGTGCATCTCAGAAGAAATATTTGGAAGCTCATTTTTTTAATTTTCTGAAATTGTGGAGAATTTAACGCTTGTTCTCTACTCTCAAACAGTACTTCCTCATGGTCATTTAGGCAATTGTATTGTTTTCTTTACAACTTTCATATATAGAGAGAGAGAGAATGAGAGAGAGAGCAAAGAATGACCTGAAATACTGAGAAGTACAAAATACCAATACTAATGCAATTCATGAGTGTTTTCCAAATTTGCTGGCAAGGCAGTCTGTAAAATGTGTCATTTGCACATTTTGTTCATAGAACAAAATAATACTTAACTATGTAATAATATACAGTACTAAATCCCCCTGGGAAAAGAGTTGGTTTTTAAATACTTTGAAAAGAAACTTTCAAGTTAGTGATTTACACAGTTAATTATAAACAACAAGGCTTGTAATTAAGTGTTGCCATTTTGGGTGGAATTGGTTTCACCCATCACTAATCCATCTATCCTTGTCTTTGGCCTTTGAGAGATTACGGGAAAATGCACACGATGAAAAGTTTAACTTGTCAAGTATAAATTTAGATGCAAAGTCCGGAATATCAAACACCGCAAGTGATAATTATCACCACCTGGAAATAATTTGTACCACCGAGTTAAGTAAAGAATTCTCCCTTTCTGCTGATGGGGAGTTTTTAACCTTCTGATCACTGAAGCACTCCGGCAGCTTACAGTGATGTATCTTGTGGTTCCTTCCCAGTAGTCAACATAGCACCAAGCAATTAGTAGAACACTGGAGGATAAGTGTTAGCTTTGTCGAATGTGACTAAGATTAAACCAGGAGCAAATTAGAAGCGAGGATGATCATCTGTCCAGTTTTAAGTTACCCCACGTCCATCCATTTCAGTTACCTGTTAGTTCAGATTTCCACAAAGCCTGGACCTTTTGTTTAAACAAATAATAAATAAACATTTAAAACAATCAAATTTTCTAGATGATATCTTAATATCATAAATACGTATTTTCTCCTATGTTAAAAAAAATCTTTTTGAAGTCTTAAGATGTGTCTGTTTAATAGCAGACTTAATTGAATTAGGAGTCCCAAAACATGGAGATGAGAGGATAAATTTTTATAGTAAATAAATATGGGTTTTAAATATATTTTGCATAGTTGAGCTACTTGGACTCAGTTAAGGGTTTGGTGGCAGAAGTTGTTTTTATACTCTGATGGCTTTTTATATATGATTGAGTTCCGTAGCTTTATTGAGTTTTTTGTGTTTGTGAATGGGATTTCTGTATAGCCCTCTGTAGGCAAGAATCGATCTTGAAATTTTGACTACTTATGTCTAACGAGGTTTGATTCTCGTTCTCAAACATTTACATGTATAATTCTGAGAACACATTTTATTTAACACAGTATAGTAAACAAAATGAATCATAGCTGTGAACGTTTTCCAAAGGCATTTCTTGGATACATTTTGTAAAAAGAACAGCTAAGCTACATGTAGGACTTATGAGTGGAAGAACTTAGATTTTTGATGTTAGCTTCCCTGTTGATTTAAAATTATGTCTGGCCTTTTTTCTTTAAGATACAATTTCTTAAGGGAGTTATCTAATAGAAAATTTAAAACAAGCTTCATTTATCTAATGAGAGGGAGGAGCAAAGGAGAGAATCAAATATGTGTGAGCTCCCTCTGTTGCTCTGGAATGGCATTTTATTCGTGATATATGATGTGATGTGGAGACCTTGGCTAATGTGTCAAAACAAATTGACTTCTCTCTAAAGGCAATTTATAACTTTATTTTAATACAATATAAAGGGAAGGACCTCTCCATGTAAAATTCTGACCTTCGAATTTGTGTTAATTTTTTTTAAATGACGAAAACCTTAAAAATTCATCTATTTCTTGCCAATGAGAGGAAAGGAAACTTCAGCCATATTTAGGAAGCACTCAACTCCTAAACATTAGAATAGAATGCAGGATCTAATCATGTGAAATGTCAGTTTGGATTGTGTTAGTGACTAGATTGGCAAATTAGCCAATTGAATTCATGCTGACTTTTATATTAATTAAAATAAGGAAACAAAATATGAACACAAAATGTATTGGTGAAAATGAGGAGTTGTTTGAAATTATGTAAATGACATTTTATAATACTATGAAATGCTATTTTTTTTGGTAACCTAGGATGATTTTTTAAATATGCCTTAAAAGTTTAGGGTTGAATGAATTGCGTTATATAAATATATGTCTTTTTCTGTGTCATGTCCCTGTGTGCATCTGAGTGATTTTGGTAACACATACTTTCGTGCTTTACCTTGGTTGGCTGAGTAATTTCATATTTTGAGTATGAATCATCTAATTTTATTCTTTTAGATTTCAATTTGAAGCTGTTCTGTTATGACGTGAAATGGTAGAACTCTTGACTATATCCATTTGCGTGATAGTGGGCAATGTAATCATTACTCGTAAAATGAAATGTGAGACCTTTGTGTTTGAAATGTTACTCAGATTGTAATACTCTGCAATTTTTCAATAACAATTAAGATTTAAGGTGAGCCGAAGCACTAACTTTATCTGATATCCAAAGCAGGTGAATCGAAAGTCTTTGGATAACTTTTTTCTCTAGATATTATTTTTTTTTAACCTTTTTCCCCTTCTAAAACCTAAAACATTCATTTTATGGGAGGCAGTAGGGGGAGTTCCTAGTATATTTCTAACTTTAAAAAGAGTGTTTGTATTTTACCTAAATAATTATTAGAACTGGTAATTGAAAAAGAAAGGAATGCATAATGCAGTTTATTTCTCCCTGTTTCTCTCTTTCTTTAGATTCCATCCAAGACAATTAGCATTGTGTATCTTTTACACTTTTTGAAGTCACTGTTGTTGATTTGCTTAACATACCTTGATCTTCAGAAGGGGAAAATAAATTCAAGAAAAGGATCGAGTTTGGGGCATTGTCTTTTTTTCCTTTACATGATGCAAGAATGTGTGGAAAATGTTTTCATCTTCCTAAGCCTTTTGCCATATGTTATGGACTGAATGTTTGTGTCCCTCCGAAATTCGCACGTTGACACTGCAACTCCAGTGTGATGGTCTTTGGAGATAGGGCTTTTGGGAGGTAATTAGGCTTAGATGTGGGCACAAGGTGGAGATCTGGTCAAATGGGATTAGTGCCTTTATACGAAGAGAGGCTAGAATCTTGCTGTCTCTATATGTGCGTGCATGCAGAGGAGAGGTTGTGTGAGCACACAGCAAGAAGACAGCTGTCGGGGCCAGCCGAGTGGTTAAGTTCGGGCATTCCGCTGCGGTGGCCCAGGGTTTGGATCCTGGGCGCAGACATGGCACTGCTCGCGTCAGGCCATGTTGAGGTGGCGTCCCACATCCCACAGCTAGAAGGATGTGCAACTAAGATATACGACTGTGTACAGGGGGGGTTTGGGGAGATAAAAGCAGAGGGAAAAAAAAGAAGATTGGCAACAGTTGTTAGCCCAGGTGCCAATCTTTGGAAGAAGAAAAAAAAAAAGAAGAAAGCTGTCTGTAAGCCAGGAAGAGAGTCCTCACCAGAAACTGAACTTGGTCAGATCTATTTTTTTTTTTTTTTGAGGAAGATTAGCCCTGAGCTAACATCTGCTGCCAATCCTCCTCTTTTTGCTGAGGAAGACTGGCCCTGAGCTAACATCCATGCCCATCTTCCTCCTCGTTATATGTGGGATGCCTACCACAGCATGGCTTGCCAACCAGTGCCATGTCCGCACCCAGGATCTGAACCGGCGAACCCTGGGCCGCCAAGAAGCGGAACGTGTGCACTTAACCACTGTGCCACCAGGCTGGCCCATTGGGCAGATCTTTGATTTGGGTCTTTCCAGCTTCCAGAACTGTGAGAAAATAAATTTTTGTTGTTTAAGCCACCCAGCTTATGGTATTTTTTACCAAGATACCATATTCAGAGGGAATTTAAAATGAAAATTACTTTTAAATTGACAAAAGAATGTAATTGCTTTTAATATTTAAGGGAAAAAAGATGCATAAATTATAGAAAACCCTTATATTTTTTATCCTAGTTAAGCGTCATACCCTCTTGACCATTTAAACGCTTAAAATATTTAATTTTAACTCATTTGCTGTCTTTTGGAAACATATCTTCAAGGAAAAAAAGGCAGGTTAGATATAGAAAGCAGGGCCCTTAAAATTTGGTCTTTTTCAGAATCAGAGCATTCATATAGGTACTCTATGTGATATTATAGATGACTTTCAATAATTGGCAAATATTGGGGCTCATTTTCTACTGTCCTCTATTCACAAGGGGATGGGAAGCTATGTGGGGGGTCTACTCACTAGGTGTAGTGGACAACCTAGCAGATAACCTTACAGCTTAAAACTATGAATCTTCCATTTTTAAGCCATTAACAAGCTGCTAAATGTTTTCAAGCTAGAATTTCCTCTCATATCCCACGATTCACCAGTGTTGCTCCAATATACGATTTTGGATCATCGAGAAATTAAAGTGCAGAAAACCTGGAACTCTTCCTTTTGTTTCTTTATCTTTACCTACATCTGATCCATCACTGATTTGTCTTTTCTTCCACTTCTTTGATTTAGACCCTGTTCTCTTTTCTAAACTTTCATAACAGCCACTGAATTTCTCTTCTTGCCTTTGGGTTCGCTCTCTGTATTCTGTTCTCCACTCTGCCGACAGAATAACCCATATGAAATCTGATCGTGATTCTGTTTTGCTCTTGCGTGAAATCCTTCACTGCCTTCTTATCATCAGCATGGCTTACCGATCCCTTCATGGGCCGGCCACTCTCTTCTCAAGCAATTCATCTTCTGACATTCCCCTCTCATGTTTTACAGCCCAGTGAGATGAATTCATTTACTAATCAAAAAATTTAAGCTCTTTTTGTGTGGCCAGAGATACTAAGATAATTAACACACTGTGCCTGTGTTCTGAATGGTCTCAGTATGAATCATATTCATGCTTCAGAACTCAGCCTGACCATTCACATTCGAGGGGAAGCTTTCTCTGACTAGTCCTACTGTTAGGTAATAGCTCTCTCCATGGACTTCTCTACGGCTTTAAAATTGCACCATATTGTGCTGAGTTGTATACAGCTCTCTCACCCTCCTAGACCAGGAGCCTCAAAGACAGGGACCCTGCCCTATCCATGTGTCCCTGATGCCAAGCTTAGTGCTTGATTGAAGTAATCTCTCAATATTTGTAGAATTGATTGTGCTGAAATATGCTTGAAAAGCCTGACTTTGGATTATAGATTCTTCATCTATTCTCTGATTTAAAGTTTTTATCAGTCAAATATTGGGTGTCTTGTTACCCTATATCTCAAAATTACACTCCAGTTTCAGGTCCATCTCCTCCCTAGACCACATAGACTAGTTTTAGAACTATTGGGCCAATTGTAGCTATTTTCAAAACAAAATCATTATACAAACATGTAGTATCCAGGATCTGATTATCTAATCCGTGAATTATTTTGTATGCTTGGTGACTCTTCTAGTATTTTTCCCTCAGAATTTCTCAACCTCTTGAGTACAATAACCTTTATATTGCTTTCTCTTCGGCTTTCAGAGGCATGCAGTACCTCAGATTTCATCATTCCTTACAACGACATCCCCTTTAGATCAAGAACTCAGAAACGCCCATCTTGGACCACATCCTCCCATTCTTTCTTTTACCTTATCAGTTTCCTTAGTCTTTCTGAAGCAATTCCCAGTCTCTGCATTGTTGGATGTCTTCATGCTCTTTATCCCCAGCTGGGCCTCCATTTATGTTTAGCACTCCTTTTACTGGTCTTTATTTGGATTTTGTGTGTGTGTGTGTGAGAGAGAGAGGAAGATTGACCCTGAGCTACCATCTGTTGCCAATCTTCCTCTTTTTGCTTGAGGAAGACTTGCTGAGCTAACATCCATGCCAGTATTCCTCTATTTTATGTGGGATGCTGCCACAGCGTGGCTTGATGAGCAGTGCTATGTCGGCGCCTGGGATCTGAACCTGTGAACCCTAGGCTGCTGAAGCGGAGTGCACAAACTTAACCATTACGCCACCGGGATGGCCCCTAACTGGTCTTTATTTGACTGCCTATGATATTCCTCACAAAGGAAGGTCTTCACTTTTTTCTGCCCTTCTCAGTTATCTGTTCTAAACTCTCTTACTCTTTGTATATAATCTTTTCTGTTTTAGTAAAAGAGCTTCTTCAGCTTCATCTCATCAGTGATAGAAAATGGAGCAACCACTTCTTTCCTAACCTACCTTCTTTAATCCCTTTGATCTGTCTCCTCCTGACTTTTTCATCAGTCTTTCCTTCTACCATTCCATTTACATCTGCATAAAATATATTGCATTATTCCCTATCTCGTTAACATTTTTCTCTGAAAAGTTTTTGTTTTTTTCTCTTTCCCTTCAGTCCTCAGTCTCTCTCATTTTGAGAGACGTCTGGAGCTGAAAGTGTCCTGGAAGTTTAGTATCCCAGCTAATGGATTCAGCAAGGCCTGTATAATCCACAAGTTATTTGAACTGGCTCGTCAGTCAGGTGGCCCTGCTTACAAACATCTTTGGTTACAAGAATGCTTTAGATGTTTAATGTTAGTAGTAAGTTAGGAACTAGGCAGTCTAATGTCTTCAAGAAACCTTCTGTAAATATTCCAGTCTATTTCTGAATTCCTTAGGCATCTCTATCATTCACTTTAGTAGCAACCTTTTGTTAACTCGTAAAATGAATAAACCAAAAGTTCTTTAGGCACATATTTGTTTTAATATGGAAATTAATTACATATTCTTTAGGGCAGTTGGCGTGCCTAATAAATGGGTTATGTTTCTAATGTAGCTGCTACCTTTATCTTGATATTACTTCATGTTTTCACACGGATGTGCACATGTATGCAAGTTTGATAAACGTGGATGGCTCCAATTCTCTTCCTTACCTACTGAGGACCACACCGCCAGCTTCTTTCCTCTTACTGGTTAAATGCTCTTTCTGTACCAACTCCCTGGGTTATTTCATGTCTCGTTTTTCCCAAGCAGACTACATGTTCTACCATGGCTGGATTTTTGTCTTTAATTCCTCTTATCTCTAAAATATCCAACACAGCGCCAAACATGGAGTCTAGTCAACACTTAGCGATATATGTCATGATCTCTAGAAAATACCTGAAAACAAAGTCGGGTAAAATAAATGCTGATACATTCTTTGTGATGGAATATTTTGATGACATTAAAAGTCAAGTTTTCAAAGAATAATTAATGACAGAAAATGGTCACAATATAAAATTTATTGAAAAGAGAAGGCCTCCAAAACTAATAGCATGAGTAATTTTTTTTATCATTAAGTTCTCCAGATGAGGAGGAAAATATAGGAACCAGGTCAGCAAACTCAGCTTTTCATTATTTTCTCTTTTCTCTTTGCCATCATAGATTTGAATGCTCCTTTAAATATCTATGCGGATTTAATTTTTCAAAGATCTGTACACAGAACATCTTTATATTTCCCTGCAAGTTGCTGCTAGATATCTATTTTTGTTTGCTTTGTGTCCTGTACATATTGAGGAGCTGCGTTTTCTACGTGCTGGTTTACCAGATGCTGAAAAGCAGTGTTATCAAGTAGCTACCTGGCACTGACCTCTTATTTTGTATTGTCTTGGTCAACATCATGGATATTGTTTGCACAAGAATAAATACACCAAAGACTTTCTATAATGTGATACCGATTTTGTGCTGTGGGAACACCTTGTGGATGACTCCATTCTCACTCACATGAATGGGGTGCAAAATGGGCGTGAAATCTTTCTGCAGAATAAGCTTTCTGTTCTTAGGAGATGGGCGTAGTTGCAGATGTTGACTGCGTGAAGATGTTGAAATCACCTGTCCAATTTTTAAGGCACTTATTTTCTTTCATGTAAGATAACTACTTAAGACATCTCTTCTTCATCAGTTTCCTAATCATGCCTTTTAATTGGTATAAAAATATGGGGACAACTTTAATAATGCAAATCTATATGTGTGTATACATATATATGTAATTTTCAATCTGCAAAATGTGTATGTGCTTGTTATTTTAAAATTTTGCTTAGCTCAGCTTATTTGAAGCCACAGTAAAACTTTGCATAGTTTTTTGAAAGTGTATTCTTAGGCTTCATATATTTGCTCACCTGACCTCCGTAGCTGTACTTAATCTCATGTACACAGTTCTGTGCTTACCCTGCTAGAAACTTTGCTTGTTCCCACACTCGTTCTTGCCTTACAGCCCGTCAGCCAACATGGCTTCTTTCTGCCAGTCTTTCATATCCGTTTCCTTTTTTCATTCCCTGTGTCACTGGCCCAGCGTGGTTGTTACTCATCTCCTTCCTGGCTCGAAGCATAGCTTCCTCAGTGGTTTAGCTCAAGGTCTCCAGCGATATTGTTCTCAATTCCAGTTCTGTTCATGAGATTTTTAAACTGTCACCATTCGATGTGTTGATTAGTGTTCATAATATTTAACTGCTCTATGTTATATGATTCTATTCTGACCACTCAAATCCTATTTTGAAATACCTCTATACAAATCTTAAACAGATAAAGAACTCCGTCTATCACCTTTATATACTGCATGTTGTACCATCTCTACAATTGAGAATTATTACATATAAAGCTCTAGATGACTTTCATAAAGGTTGAAGTGGTTACTGGTTAAAGACCTACCTGTTAACTAGAACTAGACCACTGTTTGTCCACTGGGTTAGTTTTGAATTTTGTTTATTTCTCCTTTATCCCTCCAGGATGTCAGCACCATTGTGAGGATATGCCCTTTGGGAAAGTAAAACTCAAAACTAACTATTTACTAAACCTTATAATAACTTCTAAGCTGGGCAATTTGGGTGACAAAAGTTGTTACACTAATCTTTTTTACGTAACTCTCAGTGTGATATGTATCTCTGAGGATATTTGCTGGATTAATGATGTCGGTGGGGTTGAAAGTACCATATGAATGTATCATAGGAATATTGGAGTGAGATCAAGAGTGTTTGAATCTTTATTATCATTTGAAAATGAATGTCACTTTTGCTTTTGTATCGTAGAGTCAGACCTTCTTGGTTGTAATCCTGACATCCCTACTTCCTGGCTATGTTCAGTTTGTGAGGATCAAGAGAGAAAGTGTGTAAAAAACTTTTTAATGCAATGTCTGGTGAGGCTAAGTGCTCGGTACATATTAGTTATTATTATAATCAATTCCGTTTTATAAAAAGACACGCATTAGACTTAGAGTTAAGTAAAAAATTAGTGTAACAACTTTTGTCACCTGAATTGCCCAGCTTACAAGTTATCATAAAGTTTAGTAAATAGCTTTGAGTTTTACTTTCCCGAAGGGCATATCTGTCTGTTATGTTGCCTATTTGGGTTATTTATTCACGTTTTTTCTGTAACGATTGCTTCTTAATGCTAAAAGCAGAGAGAAGATGCGTATGAAGGAGAGAAGGCAGATTTAAAACTATCGATGTGGGGTATACTAACAAATAATTAATTATGCTTTGATGTTTTTCAGTTTTACCTATCCATTGAAATCTAAGATGGCTCGAAACAAAGTTGTCCTTATTTCCTGGTAAAGGAATAAGAAGGTTCCAACTTTGGGTACCTTAGTCAGATGCTGACACTTTGAGAATGGATACAGTAACTGTTTGATTTTTATGTAGGAGGAACAGTTTATCTCAACTCTGTTAGCTCAAAGGAGGTAATGTCAACTGAAATAAAATACCAGAATGGCCTCTTTTTATTAATGCTCAATTATCTTCAGCGTTTGGGGAGGTAAATATCTCCTCATCTATTAACTGCATTCTTTTTTACAGTTGACTTTTCTCCTCAGGACCGTTTTCAAGTGAAGGTATAATTGGCTAGTGAAAGAGACCTTTCACTTCACATAGTTTCAGTTTTATTATAAATCACTCATTAGCGCGTTAGAAACGAAGTGAAGGAGTGAGTGGAATTATAACTGTTCTTTTATTCTCTTTGTTCCAAGCCTGCCACTGAATTTTTCTCTAATTTTTTATTCATATAGGAACTCAGTATGAAAGATGTGGGGAAATTGAATGCATTCTTGGTTAGATTGTCAGCAAAAATGTGATCCTTAGACATTCGTTTTGCTGATTTCAACAGTGAACAAAACCTCACACACATTTGGAGTTATTTCACCTTCTGTATTAAATATATAATTTTGAATTCTGAAAAATAGTTGGTGATGTACTTACCTAAAAGATATCATTCTTATGCAAAACACACATGTGCTTGGGAGATAAGAAATTGGAGAAGAAAGATTTAAGTGGACTGCTAAAAATTAATAAGAAGGCTGAATTCAGAGTGAAGAAAAGATGGCCGAGAGTTGAAATCTCCATTTATATCACTTACTTAATCAACACCTTCTCATCAAACTCTTGAACCCACGAGTAATGAAAATTTAAATTTATTATGAAACCTAATATCCCCTGGAATATTAGAATACAAAATGCACAGTTTTCTTATGTTCCCTAAGAGCGCCGGACCCTTGGGAGAAACACATAATATACACACCTTGGAGCATAGGTAGGTAGTTGGAAAAATTTGTAAAAGGAAGCCTCACACCAGTATCTCTCTCCTATGAATTAAACCATTCAGATTCTTTTTTACTAAAAATTCCTTGGTAGAAGACCAAATTTGAATTATTGTTCAAAATTGGGCTACTGGGCAGTGTTTCAAGGGTCAGTTTTGCAATTAATCCTTATGTGACTAACTAATTTATTGCTAGGAGAAACAAATAGTCTGGTTCTTTGCCACATAATTTAAGGCAGGACAATCTGGGGATTCCTTTACTAATGTACTAGAACTAATGTTTTGTCTTTAGCACGTGGTTTATTGCCTTTTCCTAAGTGAGGCAGGAATTTGTGATTTTTAATTGTAATTTCAGTATTTTTTTTCATTTCAAGTACTTAAATCTTCTCTCTCCTCTCTCTCTCCGAATTGACTCAATTAACTCCCTTTTCTAACTTTTTTGTCTTTTTCTAAATTATATGGAGGGTAGTGTATTGTTGGAAAATAGAACAAAGAGAACACAGATTTAGGATGTTGAAAGACAGTAATGCTAGTGCTTTTTGTCTGTGTTGGGTGCTACTAGTTCAAACATCTTCAAGCTATAGAAAAATAAATCTAAATAGGGTCCATTTATAGCACTATCAGTATAAACTAGATGACCCAGAAATTTCTTGAGTATTTTATATATTTCCATTTTAGCCTGATTTAACCTGAGTGTGTTTTCTGTCCTGAGTGCACACTGTAAAGTCTGCAAAAGTTTCCTGCCCTAATTATTTCTCAGAATGCACTCTGTAAGTGACACCATAACCATTTTAGGTGAAACAACTGTGCTGTTTTTTAAGTTATATCTGTTAGTCATGCCAAACAATTGAAGTTCCTTTAGATTTCCACTGCTGTAAACCCCTCTGTACTTCAGTACCTCTAGCTTCTCTGTATCTGCACTCTCCAATGGAACTGTCTATGACATTGGAAATTTTCTGTAATCTCTGCTGTCCAAATATGGTAGCCACTGGTCACTTGTGGCTGTCGCACACTTGAAATGTGGCTAGTGCTATTGAAGAGCTGAAGCTTAAATTATATTTAATATTAATTATTCTGAATTTAAATAGCCACAGTAGCTAGTGGCTGTCATACTGGAGAGCACAGCTCTAGAAAATTCATCTTTATTACCACTATTTCCATTATGTGTCAGTGCTATAGAATTAATCAAGTACTTTGATCTCAAATTGAAGCAATATGGTAGGTTTATAAGCTCTAATCTCAGTTAGTTTCTGACTGATATACATTTCACAATCTTTGTGTGTGTTAAGATTGGCCCTGAGCTAACATATATTGCCAATCTTCCTCTTTTTGCTTGAGGAAGATTGTCACTGGGCTAACATCTGCATTTCGCAATCTGTTACTCATCTTTGAGAAAGAAAGTACTTATGCTGCCTGTGGATCTGTGTTATACCTGATACTTGTTTCGTAATGTAGTTCAAAAATTCAAAGTTTTTCCTTCCCGTTATGCCATTTGCTCTTTCTTTTCTGGCCTCCTCTGAGATCTTGCTTTATCAATCATCTCCCTCTATTGTATCTTCATTTTCTTCTTTCTTCCTTGGTTTGCCACTCACCTACTAGCATGAACCCTCTCCTCTTCTAGTAATACTTTAATAAGACCATGCTATTCAAAGGAGACTATAAACTCCATAAGGGCAGGGACTGTGTTGGGTGTGTTATGGCCCCAGCATAATGCCTGGATCTTTGCAAGAGTTCAGTTCATTTTGTGAATGAACAAACAAATGTAATTCCTTCCCAGAGCTCTCTAATCCAGTGTGGTATGAAGATGTGGCTTTGAAGTCAACTTCAAAGCCAACCTAACTTTTCTGAATTTTATTTGTCATACATACAAACAAAGAAAATATTTTCTATTTATAAAGTTAAACTATAGATAACAAACTAAAGAAAAAATGGACTACTATTATAATGGGCTAAAGAACAAATTGTAAAACATGGCGAATAATAGTTGTCCCATATTTGTTGAATAAATGAATGGCTTTCACAGATGTTACTATTACTATTAATTTATGAAACTCAAATGAAGTAAATTACAATTTTTAACAGTCAACTCTCACAATCTCTCTTATATAATTATAGAAATAATAAATTGTTGGATTTTAAAAATCATTGACACATTTTAATCAAATCATTTTAATCTTGAGCAGTGTGAGATTGATATATGACATAATAGATCAAAATCCATAGCACATGTGTTTTGCATCAGACTTTTGAAAATAACTATGAAGACAACATAAAAGGAATAATTGTTGCTGTTGCATCATTTTTCTGTATTCAAAAGCATTGATTCTACCCACTCTCCCACATTACTAAGGTCTTAACAAAAATGAAAGCTATAGTTTTCAGGAATTCATCACATAGTTAGACTGAATGATTATTACTTGTTATACCTATAAAGCCATAAAGTGTGTTCCTATTGCTTTTTTCTGTTATCCATCCCACCACCATCATTCTTTTAGGAGGAAATAGCTTCTACGCTGGCTTCACTGGGCTGCGCTTATGAGCATAATCTTCACATCAATATGGGAAACACTGTATGAGCCTGTTGGAATATGGTGTCTGTTTTCCTTGCTTCTTAATAATGTAGGCAAATTCTTAACTGTATCTGAGCTTAGAAATCAGTTAAAATTGTACTTGAATTCAGTTTGTAGGGCATTGAGTTAATAGTGTTTTCTCTCATAGGCTTACTGTGTTTTATGGGAAAGTTTTACTATATACAGCCTCATGTGTGTTTAGGAAGAAGAACTGATCTGATATCGCTGAATCCAGAGTATGTCAAAATACCGAACCAGAAGATTGTCCTTAATACTGATTTCTGGTAAAATGGAAAGATTTAATGCTCAGATAAAATGCATCAGATGCTTTCAAAAAAGTTGGAATACATTTCTATCTTTAATAGATGAGCTTCTATATATGGGCCAAAAAACGACCTTTAAAGGACAGAGTTGTTTACACTTATGGCTCCTTCATTAGCAGCCATACAAAAACTTTATAAAAGGTGGAGAATTTCTAAATTTTGGAATGGGATTATAACCACTATTGTAAGGTTACTTAAAGTTATAATCACCTTTGATCACTGCTCTGAGCCAGTAAAATTTTGTGGACCGATATTAAGAAAGTTATTGGGTGCTAGTTACTGTAATTACATTTGTACACAGTTATTCCTTTTTTATGTAAGCAACATTTTAATGCCATCTTTATATTATTTTAGAACTTTCTATCTGTTGTTTAATTATTACAGATTTGTATTTGAGAGGAAGAGTTGATACTAATACAAATGGCATGTGCCTTTTCTAATTTTATTCTTAGAAATATGAAGAAAATGCAACCAAAACAAATGTTAGGATTATGTGAACTTTTGGTATGAAGTAATTCAGTATTCTATTAGAACGGGCCAGTTATTCCTGAATAATAGACGATGAAAATGACCTGCTTAAAGTCAGATCCGTCCTAATGTATATGTTTAGCATCTATACGGGCAGGTAAAAGAAATTCTTACCCACTTATCTAATTATTTTAATAACCTAGTCATAGTAATGATTCAATAAATCCAATTATGGGTAGCTTTTTAAGAAGCTTGAATAAAATGAATTTTCTTGACCTAGAGTTTTTGTTTATGAAAATGTTGTAATATGAAGGGAACTAATAAATGCATTCTTCCTTTTTTTTTGGTCTTGGAGGATATTCCATTCTTAAGACAATTTTAGAAAGAGAATGTAAGATTCTTTAATGTGTGTTGAGTTTGGCAATAACCTTGCCGTGCCAGCGAGTCATTATAGTTCACGACTGGTTTGAGTAACGTTCCTGACAGTTCATTGATGAGCTGGAAGTGAAGCGTCCTTGCTTACCAGCTGAACCTTTACTGGAGTCTTCTCCATATACCAGCAGATAACTTGATTATGGTACTCTTATAGGTAGCCTTTTTTTTTAAGATTGGTTTTGCCATGTTTTAAATCCCTGGTCTCTGGAAAAACATCTGAACATGCAGAATGGAATTTTTAGGGATAGCTCAGTGGTCTTTCAAACTAGATTTTGCATAAAGTTTAGGACAACTTTCCAGGTGGTTTGCATGGACAGTTTGAAGGGAATTGATTTCTAGATACTTTGTATGCTTTTATGGTCACTTTAGAAAAGAAAGGCGGAGGCATCACGTGTCCAAAAATCTTAGCATGATGCATCTTTCTAGGTTATGACAACCCTCTGTACACCAAACAAGGGGGTGAGATAAACACTGGTTTTCTTGGATGCCTCCTTCAACTCATCAAAGCACCTTAATTAAGCTTCCTGCCTTTCCCTGTCTTTTACATTTCTCACATATTTCTGTTAAGAGTTAAGCTTACGTATTTTGTGCTACGTTGGAATGCTCTGAGTACAAACTTTTTCCCCCCTAAACTTAGGATCTGCTCTTGGAAAAGGAAAATCAGAAGGGTATCAGAAAAGATTTGGGTGAATAAGATAGGATCAAGGTTCCTGAGAAACAAAAGCGTAGCAACCTGTTGATCAAAATGACAATGCAAATTTCTAAGTAGACATAGAGTTAACATAATTGTAAGGAACCATAGATCTTTCAGAATCAAGGACATGCCAAAGAAAGCTCAAAGCATGGAAACTTATTCTGGTAAGCAGGATCCCTGCTCTCTGGATTTATTACCCAGAAGGTAAAAAATAACCTTTTACTAACCTTTGCTCAGAACAGACTAAATGCTCTAAGGCCAATTTATCATCTTGGCAGAGCTTAAAAATCGATCTAATTTTGCATTAATATATGGTAGCAAAAGATTCACAGACTCCCTTTTGTTTTATATTATTTTATGAGCAAGTCTATCAACTTGCCAAAATTTAACACATTTTATTACTTTTTCAGCTCGTTATTTGCTGATATTATTAAACCAACGCAAATAACATTTACTTCCCTCAACTCTTATACAACTTCTTGCACACACTCAAATTTTATCTGTCACTATACTTTTTCAAATTACGGAGCAACCAGACACCTCACTTTGAAAACTGCTTTTTTATTTCCCCTTGATAAAGAACATATTTCCTAACTTGCTTACACAGCTGAACTTTTTCTGCCGCTGTTGCTTATATAAAGTCTTAATCATCCGTTTTAACTATAACGTTTAACCAAATTAAGTAATTTCTGTTTCATAGAGAAAGCTAAGTGGTAGATATTTGAGATATGTTTATCATTCACAATCATTTTAGCAGATTTGCAAAGCTCTGAAATGCCATCACACAGTCTCCTACAGTCACGCTCATTGATCTTACACTTTTTTAAAGTGGAAAAAATGAATACTTACGTTATGATGATCCAAAGATGTAACAACACTATAATTTTGATAGATTGGTGATCAGTTTATTTAATAACTCTGTCTTACTTAGAAATTCACCCGTTATCTAAAGATTACTCATTGACTCAATTATATGTAACCTGTAAACTACACAATGTAATTATTGTTCATAATTAATTTTGGTTGGACACATAATTTTACGTTTTTCACGGTCCAAACGTAATGTTGGAGAAATGTTAGCAATAATCCTTTATAAGAAGTTTAGGAAGTTCAGATTAACTAGGCTATTCACAATTACACAAAACTAAATTTAAAAAAATAATAAAATGTAAGCTTGGATTGTACTTACCATCAATAAAATCAGGGAAAGCTATGTAGTGTTTGCAAACCAAAATGATCACAACAGTCACAATAATCCAAAGATGTACCTTAATTATATAAACCTGGATTTATATTCTTATTTAAAAATGCTCTGAGCAAGCAGATTCTATTAGTATTACAAGTTTTTCTTAAAGTACTTGCTCATTTAAATTTTAGAAATTCACTTTATTTTCTTGGAATCTGAGGATATTAGAATGAATGTGATTATAAATTTTTCAAAAGCAATAATGACACAACTCATTTCATTTAGACGTTATCATATAATTTATTAATATGTTTCAGATATAGGTAACCATTTTGAACTTACAACAAATGATGAAGTCCCTTCTCAATTAGAGAAATTCAGAAACACAGAGAGCTTTCAACTTCAATTCTTCAACCTCAGCCATAGGTTAAGAGTAAATAAACACAAAACTCACTAGTTGAGATGTGGAATTTTTGTTCTGTTTTCCATGGATGTGAAATGTGTTCTTGCCCAACAAGGCAATGTAAGAGACTAACAAAACAGAATTTCTGTTGTCTCTCACCCAACAGAAAATAGAACCCCAGTGGTTAGAGATCACCAAATGGTCAGTAATAGGATTCTGTATCATTGATGTTGCCAGTGGAGAATAACTTATTTGCTATGTGCACACCAGAGCCAGAACCAAATAATTTGGCCAAGAACCAGAAATGAAAACAAAAACACAGAGTTAGGATAAGAAAGAGAAACATACAACCATTGAAAGTAAAGATTTATTGTTGTTTAGGCTTCACTCCGGGGGAAAGAAAAAGAGTGCCTTTGCTTAAATATTTCTGGAAAGTAAGTCTGCTTGGGTATCTCATTGGAACCTTGGAAACTGTCAAAGAACAATTTGGAAAAAGTTTAAAACAGCGTATCTCTACGAATATAAAATAAACACGTGTTAAAGATGTTTTTTAACTCATTAATAAAAGAACCAGTAAGATGGCAGAGCTGCTTTAAAGGAAAATTAGAAGAACGTGAGTTTATAGTCCCCCGGGAATGACATTCTGACTTAAACACAAAACCAATTAATATTGTCCAATAGGATGATGGAACCTTAAAATTTGGGGTTATCATTTATTTTGGACAAAAAATTTAACGTATAACTTCACAGATTCTGAACCTTTAATTAATAGTACATAGCACAGTCAAACACAGGTGCATTCCCCTAGATAATTAAATAATCCTTGTGTGAGCCTTTAAATAATCCCCTAGAATGTAATTGAAAAAACATGCTACATGCTTTTTATTTTGCCTTATTTCCAAGTTTCGGATAATTTTTCATAACAATACTAATGGAGAAAAATTTTAGATGTCAGCTTAAGTGTGCATGTTAAAATTGGGTTTTCAGCAATTAGTTTGACTACTGAGTAGACCCTGCTTATCATCTAGTTCATCGGTACAGCATGTTAACTGGCTCCACCAAGAATCAAGAATCTATAGCTAGTTACGGGAAGAAGAGCTGAAAGGCAGATGATCTGAGATGAGCCAGGATAACTCCCAGTCCTGTACTCATTCTTCCTATACTTTTCCTGCTCTTTAGTCTATTTCTTCTGGTCTCCAAGTACACAAAATATATATGTATGCATATCTACAGAACATTCCTGGGATTTAAATTTAAGGATGATCGTCTTGAAACTGCTGACAGGATAAAAACCCCATATAATTAACACTGCCAATCACAATCAGGACATATATTAATGCTGCTTTTTAAAAGTGTTTCTATCTCTTCTGTTGATGAATTAGCAAAACAATCATGATTACATTGACAGTGAAGAGGTATGTGTATGAATATGGGTCTAGAATCTAGATATGTGTTTCCCCCTTTGCTGGGTTGAATATTTTAGATGGAATCAAATGGGCGCAAAAAATGCCATGAATTGGTGCCAAAATATAGTTAGGAATTTTACAAGAAGTATTTCTTGAAAAGCACATTCTGGATTATTGTGTTTAAGAATTAATATTTTAGAGTTTTGGAAAAGCATCATATCCATTATAATTGAGCCTTCTATTCTTTTGAACTGTCATAGAGCCTCACTCCTTAATCTATGTTTTTAATAAATAGAAAATTCAAATAACATCCTTGATTTATTTTGTTCAGTTTTTAGTTCTCTTTACATTGTCATAAATGTTGTAGGCACAATGTTGGGCAAAGCCTTTTTAATTTAAAGTTATAATGTAGAAAATATTTTTATGTATATTACATCTCATAGTCACATAACAGTATTTTTCATTGGCTTCGCATCTGTTGTGTATTTAAATGCATTGGAAAGAACAAAATACACATATTTTTAAATTTCAACTCTTAAGGGTTTTTTTAAACTAATGATCATCTATTGAAATGGACTTAGAGTCACTAAATGAATTATCTTGAGAGAAAATCTTTTTATTAGATTTTAGTTTATTCTAGCCCCTTAACTGGAACATGATTTCTAAAGGCAACATATTTCAAATTTACATTGTGGAATTCAAAGTTAATTAGAAATTTAAGTTCAAAGGATTACTCTAATGAGCATTTATGAGGGTAAATCCTCCCTAGGAATATTGTTAAGAAGTTTTATTCATCTGAAGGATGTGTTTCTACATAGCTTTCTACAATGTGTGCCTTTGTGACTGAAATTTGGTTTATTTTTCATGACGCATTTGGTTTTTTGGTTTCTGTCCTGTCAAATTCATTGCCCATGAACATACTCCTTTTAAGTTTACAACAACAACAAAAAATGGCAAGCATGGGAAAGTTGAAAAATATTACTATAAAGATAATACATCAAAGAAGTATTCGTAGAGTTTTCATCAGAGGATTTTGGTGGACACATATAAGTATGTACGTTGAAGTGGTTCTTGCTCTTTAGGAGAATGTTGCATAATGGCCCGTAAGATGCTTGACCTTGACAATTACAAAAGGCTACTAGTGGTCATGACCAACACATCTTTACACATTATACCAGTATATGAATGGTTATTTGATTTGTGTCTGTTGATGTTATGTGAAAACAAATGTAAATTTTTATCTGAGTATTTACTTTAAAGTTGGCAGAAGGTATTACAGGGAAAATATCACCATCACTCTTCTAATCTCTTAATTTTTAATTGTTTTCAGATGGCACAGCTGTGCCATATTGAGTTTTTTTTAACTTTAATAAGTATATCCACTGTCCCTAATAACTTTCTCCATTTAGATTAGCATCTACAAGGGTGGTTCTAGGATTTATGGGGCCTTAAAGCTTACAAAATTTGGAGGCCCTCCTTTATGGAAAATAATTTATAATAGTAGATACACAATTAAGCTAAAAATGAGTAGTGGTTTAGAATGAGAAGAGAAATAACAGCACATTACAGAATTTTAGAAGTTGACAAATACTATAGCTATCACGAAAATCTAGAAAAATAACATAATATCTGTATTATCTTCCTGACCCCTCTATGGTCCCTTTCTCTAACGTTTCTGTCTGCATGATCTTTGAACACCTTATCGCATGACAAGAATTTTGTAGCATTTTCTAGAGAATAGTTTTTGCTTTAGCCTGGGTAATCAAAATTTGTTTTGTCTGAATGATATCATAGGATATTTCCCTTAGCTTTACAGCTCATTATTAGTATGTGAGGTAAATTTTTAGGGTTATCATTCATTTCGGTAACATCTTCATCAATTTTCCTTCATATATGTACTGTAAGATTTAGATATATTTTCCACGATCTAGCTTCTAGTTGTGTATATTTCAAATTTTGTTTCTCCTCTTCTACCAAAAACCTTCCAGTGCTAGGCACTGTAGGAACATTTCACATTAGGATATGACCTCTGGCCCAGCCCTTTGCTGTCCTCACACCTGGTAGGTCAGCACTGTAGGTAGTGGGAACATGTCTAGAAGACTTTGCTAGACTAGAGTGGCTAGCTGAATAATTCTGTTAGATCCAGTTTTATTATGCTATCTTGCAGTCATACTCAATAGTCAAATAATAATCACAATTAACACAATTACGGTTCTGAAACAAACCCAGGCAACTTGGAGTGAAAGTGCCAAATATTAACAACCAAGGAGGCCATTCTATGTCGTTGTCAAGAGCAGAGAATCTGGAGTCAGACTGTTAGTTTGAAACTGATGAAAGATTCTCAAGTCTTTGATTGTCTCCAAAGTGGTCTGGAAATCAGAATTTGGAGCTTTAAACTTTGATATATTTAAGCTACCAGACGTGTTTTAAAGTTGTTTCTTTGATGCAGAAAGATGTAATATTTAGCATATCATAACATTAATTCATACCATTTACCTGACTTGTTATTTCTCTGAGTCTCGGAAGCTTCTTCTCATGCTTATTTTTATTGTTTTAATGTTGTTTTTCTAATTAGCCCTTCAGAACCCCTATGACATCCTTGGCACCTTTGCTCTGTCTCCTTTTAATAGCACCTGTTGTATCAAAATTACGTGAGAAAAAGGTCCCCAAGCTGAGATCCTTGATGTACTTTCCTCACATGGGGTAAGAAGAATGTCTTGTTAATGTATCTTCTAGGAAAGGTGTGTGTTTTTCCAAAGCCTTTCAGGGGCTTTTTAAAAGTGAAGCTTTTGCATCATTTGAATAAGAAAGTAATTAGGTTATCGATCTAAATGATAATAAGAACTCAATGAGTACAGACTGGCAATTTCACTTTGAAGCTTATAGGGAGATAGAAATTGCATGTTTTAAAACAATGTGTTGGAAATATCAAAGCAGAAAATGTTCCTTGTTTTTGACAAACAAGGTGATTGTTCTAGATTTGGATGAACAATCCTGTATGTTGGTTTTTTAAAAGAACAAAAATTCAACCAAGTAAATTTAAGGATCTAATTGGCTTTATTCAGCTATTCATGAATCAGGCAGCGTCCCATTTAAAAGCAAGTAGAAGGGAGCTCCAGGGAGTTGTACAAAATGGAAGGTTTTTATAGGCGGAAAGAGGGTAAAGAGTGAATTATTTCAGGCAAGGTCACCTTCCCTTAGGGAGAGACAGAGGGTCTTAACGGGCAGATTACCTCACGAGTGTTAATCAGGAAATTCCACACTGATTGCTTTAAAATGCCGCTCCTAGGAGAGGCTGAAACTGCTCTTAGGTTAAGTATTAAGACTTGGTGGGGCTTAGCATAAGTGACTCCATTTTGGGCCGGTTGTTTCTTTTTAACAGTTTAAAAGCAAAACGATTTAAAAACAAAAGTCTCAGATTATCTTCTTGCGTTAGCAATGTACATATTAAAGACGGTGGAAAAGGAGTTTTTTACCCACTTCCTGTCTCTGCAAAAATAAGAATGAAAGAAAATGTTCTTCTCTACCCTTTGCCTTTTTTATGCAGGATTCTATTAATTTTCAGGCATTCTATAAAACAAAATTGTTTCAATTTAGTGATGTAGAGTCATATAGTAAAAAGATCACTGGACTGGGATTAAGAATAACTGTGTTTTAGTCTGAGCCTCAAATGACCTTGTTCATACTCTTTAACCTTGATGAGCCTCAGTGCCCTGCTGTCTAAAATGGGACTAATTATACTACCTTGCTAACTTCTAAGTTTGTCTAAAGGATCAAATGATAAAATGTTTGGGAAAATGACAAAGGACTGTGTCATACCTGCAATTGCTATTGTATTTTAGAAATACTAGCAAGACATTAAGCAATGATTAAACTTTTAAGTCTTGTTTTACATATTTTTATTCCTGATAATGTTCTTTGTTGTTAGGCTATACAAAATTCTCAACGGCAACATGATTGACATTTGGGGCCAAATAATCCTTTGTTGTGGGATGCTATCCTTTGCATTGTGGGATATTTAACAGCATCCCTGGCCTCTACCTGCTAGAGGCCAGTAGCATCGTCCTTCCCTAGTTGTGACAACCAAAAATAGCTCTAGACATTGCCAGGTGTCTCTTTGGGGCAAAACTGCCCCGCATTGAGAACCACTGGATTATTGTAAGGTAGAAGGTCTTAGATCAGTTGGTTATTGAACAGGCAATCCAAAAAAGGGGTTAAAGCAGGCAATTATTTAAAAAGTGAATACCTTAAGCATTTTATTACAACTGAAGCACATAGAATATGTGATCATTAATTTCCTGAAGAAGAGCCTTTTCTTTGAGTCAAATTCATGGATTATAGTCTTACATCCTCTTTTTTCCTAAACCAGTCCTTTAATGAGTCTTTTCCAGTTTTTGATTTCCCATTTTTAATAGTTGAATCAAAATGGAAAGGCAGTTATGAAATAGTTTCAGGGGAGAAGTTGTAGGAGAGAAAAATAATTTTCCCTCTATCTTTCGAGGTTCTTGGCTGAGACCCCCTGTAGTCGAAGGCAGATTAACAAGAGAAAAACAAACAGAAATTTAATAATGTGTATACCTCCTTATACATGAGAGATACCCAGGAAAACTGAGTAACTCCCCAAAATGGCCCAAGCCATCACCTTAAATACCATCTCTAGTTAAAGACAAAAGAATATTTTCGGGGGAGAGGGAGAGTCAGTTGTGGTAGATTACCAGGAAAAACACAGTAAACAAGGGTAAGGTTGTTGTGCAGATTTAAGTCATTGCTATCTCCATTAATAAGATTTTTGAGAGATTTAGAGTCATCCTTCTCTTCCTGGTACAGAGAGGGAGACACTCTTTCAAATGGAGAGTTCTCTTACAAATATAAATGTTTCTTACAAAAGGGTAGCTTTTACTTAGTTTTCAGAGCTTCCCCCTGTGTTCACTGTTTCTTAAAAAATGACCAGCTCGAAATAATCAATACACCAAAGAGGCATACTTTCGGGTAGTATATTTTGTATATTTTGCTCCCCTTCAAAGTCCTCTAGGTTTTATAATGTTTCTCTGTATTTTATACATATCATCTGTATCCAAACCAATATTACTTTTGTAGCAACTTGTCTTTTTTGAGTCTTTCCAAAGATTTCAACTTAGTTTTCATAAAAATAGCAATTCTTGGGGGGGGTGCACTCATTGTCTGACATCAGATTAAAAAGTTACTGAATTTCTTAAATTTCTTAGGATTATTGACTCGAACTCTCTATAAAAATTTAGAGGCAAATATAAAAATATATTTAAGATCCAATAATGAATATTTGATATTCATTTGTGCAAATGAATGTAAGAAGCTCAAATAATTTCAATACCTATAGCAAAATTCATTCATTCTGTCATCAGGTATTTTTAAAGGGTATTTATTGTGTGTGGGTGTGTGTGTGTGTTTCCATTTCCCTCTATTTTGTGTACCATTTGTTAATGGCTTAGTGAATGTCAGCATACATTCACAGAACATTGATCTACATGGTAGCTTTTAATGATGTGCTCTAGTATGCTCAAGCTCATGATTAATTTTTTTTAAAGGATGATTGCCAAGTTTATTTGTTCTACACACTATCGTTGGGAAGATTTCATGAAGTTTTCAGGTGATCAGAGAAAACTGAACTAAAGAAGATAATGGTCTCCAAACCCAACTTGATTTTTACTCTGTCATGGATTTTATTAACAAGTAATGAGTGGTAACTGACAGAGAAGTTTTAATGTCTATCCAACTAAAGGTGGCATTCAGTATTTTACATTAATAACTAGAGACAGCATGGGCACAAGGGTATATATCCTTTCTTAGTACTTTAGAAAGACATTTAAAGCATAATCAAAGATGAAGCAACTACTCGGTTTTTTTACCTTCTTGTGTCCGCACTTATGGAACAGATATTCCCTCACATTAACGTTCATGTGAAAGAATAATCCTCTCTTGGTGCAGGTGACTTTTGACATTTATTTATTAATCAAAACTAGTTCTTCACTTAAGGGAGAAAATACAAGAGCATTTAGAACATTGACAATTACTAAACATGTGATTTTATACACTTTCAATATGAAATATTTTTTTAGGAAATGTAAGCTTATTAAAGGATTCACTATATCCTGATTTAGGTCAGTTATGTAAAACAAGATGTTGATCTGTTTCTACAAATGTTGCATGTCAAACTAGTTACATTTAAAGTCATAGGAAAAAGATATTTGGCATTTAATTCAATTTATACTTCATGGCAAAATGCATAGATTAATCTGCAGGTTATTAAATTCTATCCATGTAAAATGGTGAGCTATTTCTGAGTTTTTAACTATACTTGGTAATGTCACTGCGTTAAGTTCCTGAATTTGTTTGGATAATGACTCTCGAAGAGGAGTTTAGTCTTTAAGAAAATCAGATCTCCTTGGCTTCTATAAGACAGCTGTGACAGGTCTGAAAACATCAAGATCTTAGTGATATTTAGGCAACATACAATGGTAAAAAAGAGTTTGGACAGTGAAGACATGTCTTTGTTTTCTAGCTATGACTCTCTCCAACTTACTCTATGGCTCTGAAAAAGTTACTTCATTTCTCTTGAGTGCCCAACAAATTTTCCTTATACACCACCTACGTTATCTCAAGTATGTACTTGATGATCTCTGCAGGGTCCTTCTAGCTTTAGGTTCTACTAGTTTTTGTCATGCAGGAAACACATTTAAAAAAACAATAACATCAAAATATGTCCTGGGGTTTTTGTATTGGAATTGATAGATGACTCTGTAACAATCTTGTGCTGGTAGAAGTCATGCATTTGGACATGAGAATATTAATGGAACTACAGACATTTCCTCTCCTAACCTGAGAAGTAATTTTGCCTATTGAACTGTTTTTTGTATGCCCTTTTTTTATTTGAAAGGCTCAAGTGGGAATGTATTTGGAATGGTGGCTTATGGTAGTTCACTGCAGAATTAAACTGTAATTTGTATGAATGAGAAATAGCATCGATATAATAAACTCAAATCATCATATAAAATAATAATAAGTTAAGCAAATTTTAAGAATAGTTATGTAGAAGAAATTATTAAAAGTGGTAACAGCTTGGGAGTAGACCGTGGGATAAGAGAAGGGAGGGGAAGTTTGACTTTAAATATATGTTCTTATCTAATAAAAACAAATTTTAAAAAACTCTCATTACGCCTATTCCTATATTTTCAGTGAACATCCTGGAAGTGGTAAAGATATCATTTTCACTCTGATTTTGTGTTTGATTGTTACATCGAAATAATATTTTTGCTTTTGATTTATATTTTACATGTTTATCTCTTTTCCTTGTTTTGAAGTTCTTCAGGTATTGATCTGTCCATCGAGTTTAATTCTTCATAGCACTTGTTTCCTACCAGTTTCTAGTCTAAGTAAGAGGTAGATGGCAGTTGTGAGCTAATTGAGATTGCAGTTGTAAGGAGAAAGTATCAGGGTTTGAGGCTTGCATTTTTGCAGACATTCTGTGGCTTGGATAACTGGAACAAGACCAAGGCAACTCGCCAGGCCAGTGGGCGGGAGCTGAAGGCAGGCCCTCGATGGTTCAGACTCCGGAGTGTGGTATCCAACTGTGGAGTGACATGTGACAGATGCATTAAGAGAGGTGATTAGAAAAATCAGACCTGGAAGAATTGACTATAGGCTTTAGAGTTCCAAGCTCAGGTAACAAAGTCCCAAAGGCAGAAATGCCACCTGTGAAAGGGAAGGAGGGTGCCTTCTGGGGAGTGCAGGGGAGGGCCCCTGCATTAGCGAGATTGACTTGTTTCAGACAGAAGGTCGTTATGGGCCTAACGGAACGTTTTAGGGTGAGGAACGTGTTCTAAAACCAGATTGTGGTGATATGGTTGCATAACTATATAAATGTTCTATAACTCAAGTTTGGAAGAAAGAGAAGAGGCCTGTGGAGACCATCTTTTCTGAAAAAAAGTTCATAGGAGGTTTGTAAAAGAGTATGGATTCAGGGTTTACGTTTTATGTGTCTAAATCCCCAACTAGATTATGGGCATCTTAAAAAGAGGAGCCATGCCTCATTCATTTGTGTGTGTGTGTGATTCCCATTCCCCTTAACAATATTTAGGATAGGGTAGTTAGATAGTTTTTTGAGATGAAACAATAATTAAAATTCTTACATATGTTGAGATGTATTTGATGCAATAGTAGACCAATCTTATTAGGACATATATTTAAGGGAGTTAAATTTTGACCAAAATATAAGGTCATGGTAAATAATGGCAAATATATATATAAGTTTTTTGTGGAAGCAGAGATAGAAAATATAGTATTCTCTGACTAAAAATATGATGATGATTCACTCAACTTTTTCACTCATGAAAATGGCTTCTTTAGCTCAGAAAACCAAAAAAAAGTGATGCATCTATCTTTCACATCCATATTGGGGGAAAGGATCATATAGTTATTTCTAGAAACAGTCTTCTGAGAACAGTGAATTTCTTCTCTTCATGATAGGGTCCATTTTAAATTATTTCAATTTGTATCAAATATATGAAGAAACATGGCCAAAATTTGAATTTATAGTCTGTAAATTTCCATTTTTAAAAACAAACTAGTTCCCGAGGAATGCAGATTTTTTAAAAAGGCAACTGAAACCTCAAAAATTCTCTCCTTTTTGTCTTCTTATACTTAAAAAAAATACATGAACATACTGTTTTTAAATTTAGGCTTTTAAAAAAATGTCCTCATGCTGAGTTCTTGTATGCCAAGTTTCAGCTTGGAGAGAATTTTTATAGCTTTTATAAACCCCTGAAAATAGAAAATTTTAAATGGAAATTCTTACGCATCCTTAGTGAGGGCCACAAATCTTGCCACCTTTTGAGAATGAAGGTAACTTTTCATTATTTAGAGATGGCAGCAGTGACTTGATGTCATAGTTTTCTGAAGGGCAAGACTTTTGTTCAGCTGTATGTTTGATATGTTCAATTTTGTATACGATACAACATTTTTAAGTTTTGAAATGTAATTGTCTTCAACCAAGTGTAGTTTATATGTAGGAGCCTTGTTCTTATCCATCTTTTTGATGTCACATATAGTTTAATTTGTTAATTAAATATATCTTGTAATTTAACTGCTCAATGTGGTTTAGATTCACTCTGGGAAGTTAGATTTGTTGTGATCGAGGCTGAATATCTTTGGAATTATGAAAGATCATCTTTAAAAGTCTTTTGTCTTCTCACTTTTATCATATAAAATAAAGGGTCAGCTGTTCTTTGGGGAAACCCAGACTATTTCGCGTCTTTGTCGTGGGGATTTTAGGCCATTGGAAACAAAAGTCTTACTTCTGAAGTGATAGCGTGTGGTACTTTACTGCGACCAGGGCTCAATTTTAGATTGGAGAGTAGGAGAGTAGAAGGGGAAAGAACAAATGGTTGAAGCTTTGGGGACAGAGAAAGTGCAGTGCTGGGAAGAAACAGGTGAAGAAGATACCCAGCAGGGAGAGTTGGTTATTTTTACGTGCACCTAAACAAAATTGAAGAAATACTGCCAAACAAAGGCCAATCGAATGCTTGTGTACTATTTTGGTTACCTCCTGAGAAAAAGAATTCCAAGCAGCAATGTATATTTATTTTGAACAAAATCTGATAGAACAGAACTTTAGTAATGTAGAAAATTTATAGACATCTAATCAATTTTGTTCTAGCAGATAATTCACATTGAAAGAGACAAAGGTCCTTATTTTTTCTGGTACGTGTCTGTGGCTTCTTTCCTCCACCAGAAGGACAGTACTTTAAGGTTTGACAGGAAGTATGATTTTTAAACTTTTGACATGCCTACTCTCTGGCACAAACAAGTCCACTAAAAGGAAGACCAAACAGTTTGATGAAGGACAACTTTAAAGAGGAAAAAAAGGGTAAAACAAACTACTTTGAGACTAATATTAGTCCTTGAGAGAGGTGTATGAATTAGTGATGGAATATTGCTTGACTCCATCCTTAAAATCCTTTACGTTTATTTCTTCAATTGAATGAGACTTTCTAACATCTGTATCTGGAACTAATTCTGATAACCTTGACATTTAAAATGGAGATAAAGGAAAGATAGCTTTCCTCAAAATGCTTCAATATGGCAAAAGGAATTATCTAATATTGATAAATAAAGCAACGTGACATCTGTGTTGAATTCTGAATCGACTTGTTGAGCTGTGTAACAGGCAAATGAAGCAGCATATTTTCAAGATGTGAAATGCATTGGGAAAAGCCAAGGTCAAAGCCGAAGCAGATCTCAATGCAAAAGGTTTTCAATCTTAATGAAAATCTCTTTCAATAAGAAATTGACAGTTGAGGAACAATGTCACCATCAGAAGTTTAACATTCTTTTCCGGGCATAAGAGACAAGGTCCCAGAGAACTGAGTTGTATTAATAGCTAGTTTAAAATTTATGGCTTAGGAAGAACAGATTAATAGTTTTTGGAGTATGGCCTGAGTTGTAGAGGGATGAACGTCCTGAGCTCTGGTTTGAGTGATCAGTCAGTTTAGTGTCTGTAACTGCACAGTTTTAAGAACTCTTAAAATGTTCCCCTTTGGCCACTGAAACATGTATCATAAAGGATAAATCTATTTTAAGCCATGTCTGGTATATATAGATGTACAGGCCCAGTGTTTCCTTAAAGAAGAAAAGCAAGAGGGGTGGCACAATTAGACTGGTTTATTCTTACTCAGGGACTCTATGAGGGCTCGTGACTGAATTGAGCTCTGAAGGATAGGCAGGACTAAGGTAAGTGGGATGGACTGGGTACAGTGTGGTTACTGGAGGAAGTTGCACACAGTCTTGTTTGGCTCTAGAAGATCTTTACCTTAAGGAAATAGATTTAGAGACAGAGAGGTAGAAACTTTGCGTATCAGGCTCAAGAAATTGAACTTTACTTATTAGTAAGCGGAAAGCCATGGATGTTTTCAAATGAGACTAATGTTTCATGTCGATTAATGTTGCAGCAATATCAGGGCAGGGGAGGGAGACCCTGGAAGCTTGTTTGAATAGCATGTGTTTAGGATATAAAGCAAAGGCAGGGCAGTAGAGAGGTGGCCACGGCGCTGGAGAGAGAGGCAAGGATGCAACAGGGGTGAAAGGAGAATCCTCAGGGCTCCATGAGGCACTGTAATACTGAGTAAGAGAGAACAAGGAACAAAGAATCCCTCAGGTGAACAACGCCGCACTCACCAGGACATAAACAGATTCCTTATTGGATTTATTGTAGCTCACTTCTTTTGGAAATGGATCAACCTCTTTTACACTTTCCTAATGAAAATGCTATTTTGATTTTGTTTTTCTTCTCTGTAAAATGATTAGAACTTGAATTAGCCTTGAAGGAACAGTTTACTGCATTGTAGATGATAGAAAATAGCCAATACTAATGAAAGTGGAATTGGGTTTATTAGGTTTAGTATTTGGCCTAAACTAATATGTTTGACCTGCCATGTGCCACAAACACTGCAAGGTCCTGTGGGATTTATCGAGCCCTTCCCCACGCTAGACAGCAGATTCCTTGATGACAGGGATTTATGTCTTTTCTATCTCTGTATTCTCAGCCTTAACTACATGCCTGGCACCTAACAGGTGCTCCATAAATGATAATTAAATGAATTAATGGAAACCTGTTATGGTTTCCGTCATTAATTGGTTTGTTATAAGCCTTCCCGTTGGAATGGGCCCTGTTCCATCTGTTAGGAGCTCCTCTCCCTCTTTAAAGAGATGATGTGAGTTTGGCTTTGGGGAAAACATCATGTAGGTTCATTCATCATTATTTTTCTTGAATGTTGTCATACAGGAAAAAAATGACCCTGCAATATGTATTACTGGTCCTTAAAACTCTAGGATTTTAACTCAGTGTAAGGAGTTGTGAAGAGGAATTTTAAGACATGAAGGAGAGTATTTGATTGGCCAATATTTTTATTTAGTTCAAGAGAAGGAAAGCAAAGCCCCAAATGCTGCACAGACACAAATTTACAATTCAAGACTTTTTTTAGAAATGACCCAAGTGATGAGTCCTTCCAGAGTGTGCTGAAAGATGCGTCAGTCATAAATACTCCCAGGAAAGCAGATCAGGAATTGGAGAGCATTTGGACTCACTTCCAAATAGCTCTGGCCTCAGAGTTCTGCAGTCGTGAGCTAAAATTCTAGAAAGGTCTAGGTTCAGAGACTATTGCAGAGTTATAAGAAAAGGTTTTCTTGCTTCTGTTTCTTATGCCATTCAACAAGATTTAGAAGGAAATGCAGCCAAATTTAATGGTCGTTACCTGATGAAAAACAGACATCCTTTGGATTATCCTGAAGCCGTGCTGAACAGGACTAAATGCAATTAGAAGAGTCTACTGAGGCCAGGATGGTCGAGGAATCCACAGAAAAACAATTGGATGCAAAATATGGTCTCACCATGTTAGGCGACCCATGCATTTTCAAAATAGTATTATAGGAAAAGTATTAGAGAAATTTACTATATCGTGAAGTGCACATTAGATTCATCTGAGGATAGTCAGTATTTTTCTGGAAGTATAGGGAACTTTGGTTTCAGTCAGCTCTACAAAATAGAGAAATTCTTTAAGCTGTGTATGATCATTGTCTATTAATATTCTACCATGTTTAACCTTTAATACCTTATTTTTTGTCTAGAAAGAAAGTCCATGCCATCTATGTTGATTCTCCTATATTTGTGATATATGATAGTTCTTGCTTTGTCTTTAAAATGACCAATTCTCTATATACCTTTGTAATAAAGTCTTGTTTAGCTCTTATGTTGAACCATGCAGTAATTTCTGCATGAAATGAAGCACTGGGCATATCTGTCTAATTTAAATAAGTATGTTAAGGTTCTCATTACTATTCAAGAGAAACTAATGTTTTGCTTTTTTATTTCAAGAAGGCAAGTTATTAGCATTTTTTTTCCAAGAGAGAAAGTACAAAAATTATTGTAGTAAGAACTTGCTTCTGAAAAGCTAGACAGCTAGAGAGAAAAGCTCTTCTCTCACCGATAGTAGAAGGACAGTACAATCTGGTAACTTAAGCAATGCATTAGAATTCACAGCCTATGCAGAGGCTTCACCCTCGGGCCAGACCTATAGTGGTTGTAAGAAAATGATTTATGTCTTGTAATAAATGTTACTTCTCAATCTGTTTGCTTGTTCAATGGTTAAGGTCCCCAAAGAAAAGGTCTATCTCAAATTAGGACTGGCATGTATTATCTGTCAACTTTATATAGTACTGTAAAAGTCATTCAGCTGACAGTAATATTAGCAGAATGTTTTATAGGTTTTGTGCTGTGTGAAGCCTCATATGGGTGAGGAGAGGCGATGGGTCTGTGGGGCTCTGTGGTCCGGGATAAAGTTGCATGTAGATGAGTCGTTTCAATGCTTCTCTGTAAATGAACATCTGGCTCACATATTGATTCCATGTGTGAAAATGAGATCAGCCCCTATAATGACCAGAATCAATCAGACTTCAGCCAAGGAGTAACATACACTGGTCTTGATTTGTTAGACAACCAGAATTGGCAGCACCTTGCATAATTTGGCACCAATTGACAAAGATTAGGCTGTTTGGGGGCCTGGGTGGTTATTAATTTGAAACCCCCCTTAAATATTTTGCAGAGTAAAATCAGCTGTAACGTATTTGTCCCAACCCCCTCCTTTTCATACTAACTCTAATTGTTTTAGACAAACAAGTGAGCTTGCGGCCTGTTCACTTTACACAGGAAGACATGAATTCTTTGATCCATACAATATTCTTTAGCTCAACCTTGGAGCTATTTACTGAGGAGATGTGTTTGCAGACAGACAGTAGAACAGTTCTTTGTGAATAGAAATGAGTACAGCTTCTATGGGTTTCCAGCTCATGTTTCTGCCACTTACTGTAGAAGAGAGAAAACTAAGCCATCTTTATTTTTAACCTGAATCATTCCTTTTTTTAAAAAAAATATTTTTGAAAACTGAACTAGACTATCAACCTTTCTGTTTTCTCCTCACACTTTCCAATTATTAGAGCAGAGATCAAACCCAGAGAATAACCAATGCCATTTCATTTTTGTGCTTTGTGTAATCACAAAGAAAAACTTGAGATTTAAAACAGGACAGATATTGATTGTAAACATTTTACAATTATGTCTCCTTAATTTTTGGGTACAGATGAAAGTACCTGTGCTGTATTAATAGTAGATATTTGAAAGAAAGAGATAGCTAGACTCGTCAAAATATAGTTTTGAACATTGCTTATTGCTGCTGAACAGTTTTCAAGATACAGACTCATTTACTTTGAATTTAGGTAATCTTATTTAGGTAAGTATCTAAAGCAATATTTAATTTTTCCTCTAATTAAGTAAGAGTTATTTAAAGAAAGCCTCTCTAAGTGCTTTATATATAATGAACCAGATGATGTAATAGTAACAATAACAAGAGAGTTCCATAATATGTCTTTTTATAATGCTGTAAGATATGAGCTCCATTAAGACTATTTGATTTCTGCTTACGGTGGAGAAATTGGATTCATGAAATCAGATCTAGGGCTAATTTTTAATTCTTAATTATGTCTGACAATGAATTACTAAACTATATTCTCCTTTGTCATCTCAAAACTTAATTTGCTAAGCCTCTTGATACCCAGTATATGAAAAGCCATTGCCTTCCTTTAAGATTCTTTTCCATGCAAATTTGTAAATTATAGTTAAAAATGTGTTCTTTTCGGGAAAAGTCTTTCAGGATTTTTTGCTTTTATTTCCTGGCCACTTTGGTCATTAAAATGATGTACAGCATTCTTTCCTTCGTATTTCCCTTTGAATAATTTACCAGTAACTTTTAGAAAGCAATTAGTGGCTCATATAAATTTTGTAGTTAATTCACAAGATAAACTGCTTTCACTGAAAAACCAAAACTATTTTGACTTCTAAAAAATAATAGTTAATCAGATGTTGTATTTTCTAAAATACATTTTTAAGTCGTAGATAAATGTTGACAGATTTTCAAAGGGATTATATTTTTGAAATTTACTCCCTTCCACCTATATACAAGTTTTCAAATTAAGAAATATAACTTTGAGAAGAAAGCATTTTCAAACACTTACACACGCTTTTTTTTTTTTTTTTAGTCAGGAAGCTTTTAAATCTAAACACGCATTTAGTCTGTGAGTCCTAGTGTTTCAGAATCTTTCATCTTTGCCTCCATAAGCCTTCAGACCTGATTTTGGTAAACAAAAGTACCTAGGTTTTTGCCAAATGCTTTGCAAGAGTAATGTCTCAAGTCATTGGAAACAAATAAATACCTCTGGTTAGTAGTTAGATTATTAATCGTTAATTGTAAAAAAGTAAAAGGATTTGGAGAAAATTTTAAGAAAGAATGCTTATAAATATAGGTAGAAATGGGCAAGCCAAAAGGCTTTGTAATTTCAGGCCATTTAAAAACAATTGCACGTAATACTTATTATAGATGATACACTATCAAAATAGCACATGCAATTGACATTTCAGAAAATGGTGAAATGTGTTTGTTTCACACGCTAAGGCAATTTCAGCACACATGCATTTTCCTGCCTCTTATGACTAGCCTTAGGTAAGAATTCTTGCATATTAAAAATATTACCACCATGATTTCAGAGTGAGGCCAAGTTCTGTTACAGGAATGTGTGATAATTTACCATCCTGTCTCCACTCTAAGTGAAACCATGTTAACAGCAGCCATGCTTAAACATGGTGTTCGTTATATTTCAAACATGGTGTGGAAAGCTTTATATTTCATAAGACACTTCTTTATTATCTTTTTGTACACTGGTTAATTTGGCATAGTTCTTTCGTTGAAATCATCTATAAATGCTAATTGATAATGACAGTTACCTTTGGAGCATTCTACAGATACCCTGAAAAGGACTTATTTGACTTTTATTTACAGAGGCTTGTTCGATATGCTAAAGCATATTTTTGCCAGAATAACAGATGATATGGCTTTCTGTATGGATATGATGGCATATGTCTTGTGCTGTACAAAGATGCCAGCCAAAGTCCCCCACAGGACTGCTGTATCTTTGAAGGAAACATTATCCTCTGATGGTTCTACAGTCAGAGATTTTCTTACACTTGAATAAGTTCTCATTTTTACCTTATTTCAATTTTATTTTATTTAAGGTATAATTTTAATATATATTAACTAGCTAGTTACAGAATGAGTTCTTGAGATAGAGGTAGTCATACATTTCAAAAGCAACAATCTTTGGGGGATTTCAGAAATAAATATGCCTAACAAATAATAATTTCATGGAAAATGACTCAGTGCTATCAGTATCACTCATAACCACATGTCCTTGACCTATGCTAAGAAAATTATTTCCCTTAACAAGATTATTGAAGCTGCCTATTCTACTGCTTTCTTTTTTCCCCCCTAAACAAATGTGTTTAAAGGTGGGAAAAGGGCCAGTTCTCATTTGGGTTCATTGGGTTTTGTGCGTGAGAGCAGTGAATGACATTAATAAAAAGTTAAATTCTAATAGTGGAGGGGTCTTGAATACTCTGAAGTAATCTGAACTTTACTTTTTAGGCAGTAAGAGTCATGGTGCCTAGCGTTGTTCCACCCATGTATCATTCTGTAGCTGATAAAAAAAAAAAAAGAATTATGGACAATGGTTGGTTATACCGTAGTCCCAAAATACTCCAGAGTCTCTGGACCCCTTGTGCCCAGTTCTCATTCCCTTTGTCCTAGGATATCTTGATCTTGTAATCCTTCTTCCACAAGACAGGCTAAAAACAAACTAAATATATTTTTTTAAAATAGCCTAGGTAAGACGTAATAACGTTCTGAAGTAGGAGCAGTGTAGTGAAGTTGACCCACAGTATTTAGTGACCAATGGGCAGTGAGAAGGGTTTGAAGGATGATAAAAAGGAAACAAAGAAGTTATCCTGCCTGAGATAGGAAACACGGAACTTTAACAGGTTATAACAATAGGAACTATGTAGACTTCACTAGGAGAATTGAATGGAACACTCTACACAGGCCCTTGGAAAAATTTGTAAGTTGTTGTCTATAATAATAAGGGTGCATAATTTTCATCCACAATCATGATAATACCAAATAAGGGAAAACATGATTTTCATTGCAGTAATAAGTTGGTAGTACAAATTACAACATTACCATGTTAAGAAAGGAATGTTTGTTCTTTTCTATCAACCCAGAAATAACTCCAAAATCAATCAAGATGATGACAAAATGCATATTGTGTGTTGGTTTGCATCTTTGCTAATAAATGAGTACTTTTTTTGCCTCTTTCAAAGTTATTTTTAACTTCTTTATTTTGTCAACATTAATTATGATTTTTCTCGAGCTGGAGGAACTTGAGGAAACCTGGCCCAGCCGTCTAATTTTTAAACAAAACTGAATTTTGTTATTATTTTAGTTTGGAGCCTTATGCTTTAAGATACCCTACTTTAGCTCTATTTCAGGGTATTTAAATTTATTCATTTGTGGTTTATTCTCTTGTATTTTTAAATAATTCTGAAGGGGCTTTGTCTTGAAATGTAGAAAATGAATCGAGCAAGCTATATCCACATTCAATCCAGATTAGATTTAAACTTTTTGTTTTGATGGCAGTTTTTTGACAGGTAGCCACTGAACTGTGATTCAATTGTCTAGTAATTCACCTTTATTTGTGTGGCATCGTAAGTGTCATTCTTAGAATGTTTTACATACAGAAAGAAATGCCATCAGGTAGGGTTTTAGCAGTAGATGACATGACAAAGAAGTCAGATTCTTTCTGGGTATTTATATTGAAGACTTATTAATAAATTATCTAAAAAATCCTCACTATGAAAAATGATGAATATACGTCTTACTAATAAAGTGTTAGCTAAATGAGATGCTGTTTAAAAAATGTGTACATGTACACATATGTGTGTTTATAAATATTCTAAGCAGGTTTATTGACTTGCTGGTTTTAACAGTTTCACTTCAGCTTCTTGGTGTCCCTCACTGGCTATTTAGTACTCAGACAGTTCACACAGCACATGCTTGTTGAGCATTTACTGTGAGCCAGCTAGAGTGTATTGTTTCTGGATATTTTATTTCAGCTCAGATTTTGGTGGTTTGCTTGGATACCATGTAAGCTGTGGTATCAGATAGCCTTCAGGTATTTTGACATCTAAAGCCAGTAAATGTCCACGTTTCTGTACTTGTGGCTTCTCTTTTCATATCCCTTGTGTCTTGCCTGGATCCTGCCTCAAGGAGATAAGGAGAAGGGAGTTGATAACTGGGGGGTCATAAGCCTTTCATTATTCTGGTTTTTGAAGCTAAGGCTTTTTAGTGCCCAGGCCTCCAAGGTATTCTCATCTGCTCTAAGCTGCTGGATTGTATTTTCTGTTGACTTTCTCCATTTTTGATCAGTGTGCTTACAAAACTAAAACCGTAACTCAGAGGAGAGTGTCATGACTTACATGATCTTATCCTGATCTTATAACTCTATTTTGTTCCATCAAGAAAAATTGGGCTCAGATCTGCAGCATATCCTAAGGGTGTGTCTTTATTCTTCCAGATTCCATTCTTAGCTCCCTTTTAATCCTTATAAGAGAATTTGTTTCCCACATAGTTAAGTACGTGTTGGCTCTGTAACACCAAGAAGATAGACTTGAAACCTTTGCTTGATAGTGAATCACTGACAGCTTTAGCCAGGGGAAGGACAAGATCAGATCTGTATTTTAAGAAGCATGTTCTTCTGGCGGTGAGCAAGTAGGACAGGAATGGGCAGCATTTCAGTGTCTAGATATGATGAGAGACGAGTTAGAAATCAACTGAAGACCTGAACCAAGGCAATGGAGTAGATTTGGGAAAGGGTAGTGGTTCAGAGAAATTTAAGATAAGTTACCTAGAGTTGGTAATGATTAGATACATCTTGTGAAAAAAAGGAAAATGACTTCCTATTTTGGCCCTGGCTAAGAGTATGAAAAGTTCTGCCATTTACAGTGATAGAAAAATAAGGAGTAACTAATGGGTTTTTTATTTTTATTTTATTTTATTTTTTTTGGTGAGGATGGGTGGAAATCATATTGGTGATAATGTTTGTTTGTTTTTAATGAACTCTTTGAATTTCCCATATTTAGGTCCAGGCTTTAAAATTGTAAACGAGTGAGAATGCGGCTCCAGCAGATATTTTTGTTTTGGTTATACAGATTTGGAAATTAAAGATATTTGAGAATCAGCCTAAACTGTGGGCATAGATGAGGTTTCTCAGGGTTCAAAGCTCCCACTTAGTTTGTGGATACCCAGGTTATAGCAGTTAAACTATATCCTCTTCTTATTTGCATGTTTATCTCCCCACCAGCTGGTCTACACCTTGAGGCCAGAATTGCCTCTCTTCCTTTCAGCATCTCTACCTCCTGATACAGTACTTGGAACATGGGCAGCCATCCACTTGGGTAATTAGTGAATGAATAAATAAATATATGAGTAAACCGAAGAAGCATTTAAAGTGAGAAGGGAGGGACTCTGAGGAAAATATGATTTGGGATTATAGTAATATTTGTAAAGAGTAGTCTGGCAACTTTGATGACAGCCAGAAGAGACTGATGAGTATTGCTGAAACCAAGGGAGCAGAGAGCTACAGCATTAGGAGTTACTGGTCATAAGGCTCATTTAATCCTTTGGCTCCTCCTCCCCTCCCCACCATGACTCCATGAGAAAGAGCAATGAAAGAAATTACCCTATAACAAAATCTATACACGCGGCAAGTATGTTTGATTCATATGCTTGAAATTTGGGATTCTCTATCACTGGCAAGAAGGCATACCATTACCGGACTATATTGGCATTAAAACCAAGTTCATCACGTGATTATATTCAATTTGGCTGAATAACTGACAAGCTATACCATGTTCTTCTACACATTAGGTGATAAACTGGCAGGAATGTTTTTAAGAAAACATTATTTCAGACATTATTTGTGTCTTCAGAAATTATTTGAAGGCAGGATTTTTCGGCATGAAGATTCTTGCAGAATTCAGTGAGGATGTATTATAACATGCCTAGCATGTAGCCAGTTGCTTTTGTAATAATGGAGGAGGAGAACTGAGACAGATCTAATTAGACAAAACCCTACCCTGACTGTTTTGTAAAGACATTGAACTTGTTTAGGAAACTTAAGAAATGAATCCAGCATTTTCTCAGAGCACTTTATGTCATAACCCAATGTCACGAATAACTTCACGTTATGTCCTAGCTGTCTCTCTTCCCTCCAGTTGTATGAAAGCATCTTTATATGTCTAATCAGTTATATTGCTCAGACATAGCAGACAAATTCAATAATTTCTCTTAATCTGTGTTCATTAAAATTTTTTAACCTGCAAGACACTAGAGCAGCATTTCTTCTGCCCCCAGGAAATGGTATGGAAACCTTCAGACAGACTGACTCCGTTACTAAAGAAAACTGTGTGTCGCAAGAGACACCCCTAACTTATGGTTTTGATTAGGGCTTTTTCTTACATTTTTGTTGCTTTTAACTTTTTTGTTGTTGTTTAGAAGTAAAGCCTGATCTGTACAAAATCTCAATTTGAAAATCTTAATTAGATTTTAAAAAACTAGAAAATTTGCCTTCAATATCTAAAGCAAGTGTCCTCTTGAGGGTAGAATCTACATAAGAAAGAAAAAAGAAGGAAGGAGGAACCTGGTATGACCACACAAGAAAGATAATAAGATATTGGCCCTGGTCAGTCTTATTTTTGTGCATCATTATGAAAACAACCAAAAATTGTTCCAAAGAAATAGGACATATTGATTCATCAATAGTACATACATGTCATTAACATAGCACCTTACACTTCCTGAGAATTTTTGCTCAATAATCTTAAAACGCTTTGTAAAGAAGCAAGAAGAATTTTATTGGTAGATAAGTTAGAGTAAATTTGATTCAGTTGTCCTTTGTCATTTATCAATATAATTTCAGAGTTTAGGAAATAACCAAGAAGTCTATTGTCTCTGAACCTACATAATCATTGTGTCAAGGTAGCTCTCCATCCATTCTTTAATTTATTCTTCTGTTAAATAAAAATGGGTACAGTGATGGATGGTAATTAGTTTTTAGGTGGTGAACAGGATGTAGTCTATACAGAAACCAAAATATAATGGTGGATACCTGAAACTTATATAATCTTATAAACCAGTGTCACCACAATAAAAAAATTAATTAAAAAATTTTTTTAAATTGGAATATTAATGGTTATATCACAAGTTCTACTCGAGGCATAAGAATATTATTAAATGCCAAAAATATCACGTGATTTCTGAGAAATTTTCTCTTTTTTGGGATTTAAAGGTACTTCATTTTTCAGAAGACTTAATTTATTACCATAATAAGTAGGTTAAAAGGGTGAATCAACATTTCCAGTCCAGGGAATCTTTTCTGAAGTCACCTCCCATGTGGTAACTTCTTGTGATAGAAACAGGTCGCCTTATTACGACTTCAGTCAACAACCAGGATTAGCTCATTCCTGTCTGAGGTTGTATGTGTTTTCTTTTGTTGACAAGAAGTGTGTTATGATGAATCATGGTTCCATCAACCCTGGCATTTCCTCGAAGAAATACATGGCGTGAAATTCCTTTAGTGTTTTCAGGCAAGGTTTCATTTTCTTTACTTTGTGTAACATGAACCTCTTGTTTCAAATACATTATATTCCACACCTACAGGATTCACATATATATATACATGGCTTCTACTTCATTATGTCATGTTTTTCTGGCTTATCAGGTCCTATATAAGTGAATTTTCCAAATTCTGAAATTATTCTCCAAGCGTAAAACTGAAAAGAAACTTTTTAGGGGGACGTATTCCTGAAGTATTTGATAAATTTTGCTTCATTGAAGTCAGTGAATCAACTGTGATTTCTTCTGTGACTTTATTGACCTTTGATATCATAAGGTACCAGTACCCATTGCTCTTCCTATGTAGCACCTGTCTGATGCGTTTTTTGAGTTCTTTCATCTGTCTCTTACAGTTTTCTGATCTCCTTACTCAATGTCTGACTAATATTTCTATCTGGTTAGTGTTGTTAGTAGTGTTCCTTACCCCTGTCCTACACCCTTCTCTTTTGATACCTCTGATCTGCTGAGGACTTTGAAACTGTAAAGTAAGAGAAAAGAGAATCTGATCAAGGACATGGTCAGTTTTATTATTCATAAAGGCATAATCTTCGTGGATGGGTTTCTTTCTTTTCTGTTTTGACTGAGAAGCTTTATATTATCCTTTGGACATTTATCTTAATTTTGGAGAGAGGAATTTATTCTCATCCTTGGTTTTGAACTTCAAGATTATTCCTACAAGATAATAGTGCAAATATAATTTTTAATCTTAGGATCAATTGTCTTCTCAAACAGCGGTCTTAGCTTTCAAAAAAGCAAAGGAACAGCAGGTAAATTTCACAAATAGAAAATTCATTTACTAATTTTCATGATAATATACCAACCTTTGTCTGTAGTTCTTGAACACTGGTTTCAAAATATCTCAGTATAACGTAGACTCCAGGGGGTGGAAGTGTCCTAGGGATGTGGATTCTTAATTCCACTGTTAGATATTTAACAAACTCATTCATTACTGTCTGACATTGTTCTAAGACGACACTGTGGATACAGTAAATAAAATCCTTAATTTTACGGAGCTCTTTTATATGCTGAAACATCACCAATAATATAAGGTCTTTCCTTTGAATGCTTTTTTTCCTGCTTAGATTAATATTATAAAATTAACTGAAAAAGACAAAATAGTAGTAAATGCTATTTGTGTGTGTGAGAGAGGAACGCTGGCCTTGAGCTAACATCTGTTGCCAATCTTCCTCTTTTTGCTTGAGGAAGATTGTCCACTGAGCTAATATCCATGCCAATTTTCCTCTGTTTTATGTGGGATGCCACCACAGCGTGGCTTGATAAGTGGTGCTACATCCATGCCCAGGATCTGAACCTGCGAACCCTGCGTGCTGCTGAAGCGGAGTGCACGAATTTAACCACTACACCACTGCGCCGGACCCCAGTAAATGCTATTCTTGATAACAACTTTCCTCCTCTCTCATCTATACACTAAGAACAATTGTATCTCTCGTACTGCAGTTGGCAAACTCTTGTATTTATTATAAATAAAAATTTACAAATCTTCTACTTCCTAAATTCTAAACTCCTTGCAGGCAGGGTCCGTCCCTTCAACATCTCTGTATTTCCAATAGGGTTTTGTAGGTGACTTATGCTCAGCTATTGGTTGAACTCATCCAGGCTCATAGTTCCTTGACAGCTTTGAGAATGTCTCCTTCTTTTGGTGCCTCTGGCATCTATAAACGCTCAATAAATATTGATTTAATTTGCATTCAAATGATATCTTAATATCACAAGAATTCACCTTGTTGTTGAATTCCCACATTCAAAACCTAAGCTTATAATAGATGCTCTTTACAAAGGCTTATTCATGTAACAATTTTAACTTCTGGTATTTTTGTGTCGTATATAACGTCAACAATTGAGCAAGCAGATGGTCTGTTCCTTTTTGAAAGGGAGCAACGTGAAATAGGAGAATTGTTGCTCAGGCTGGATGATTATTCCCGAAACAGAACTGGTAGAATTATCCCCTGCTCTCTAATCACCTTTTCTATCTTGCTTCTGTGTAATTTCCTCTGTTTTTTAGAAGAATTAGAACTTGAGGACACTGGAGCCCACCGCCTCTAGACTTGATACGAGCTGCAAACATGATGAGGGAGGGAGGAAATGAATGTTTTCTATGGTACAAGCAAGAACTCAGTTAGTCTGCTGTGTTTGCTAAGAGAAATACTCCATGAGCAAAGTGAAGATAATATTTGATGCCATATTTTTTCCTTCATTTTCCAATATTATATCATCAGTTTGTCCCTCTTGCTTTGGATACATGAAGACACTACTTGAGATAAAAGGTAATCTTGAAATTGAAATTTGATGATTTCACTTCAGAACTTTAAGCAGCAAAA
Organism: Equus quagga; assembly: GCF_021613505.1. Classification (NCBI taxonomy): domain Eukaryota; kingdom Metazoa; phylum Chordata; class Mammalia; order Perissodactyla; family Equidae; genus Equus; species Equus quagga. The sequence goes on from NC_060282.1 coordinate 24,554,219, forward strand.
TTTGGGGTGAAAGGTATGCATAAGAGTAAAAGTATATTTTTATATACCCGTAAAATATATACTAAAAAGCTTGATCTAAAATTGAGATACAAATATAGGAAACTGCTGTTGTAGCAAATATTTATTGAGACTTCACCGTATGTACTACTTGTCACTTTGAAACATTCAGAATTCAGTGGGTTTGTTGTTGCTTTTTGGTTATGAATTTGATATTATCCCTTTTTCACAATATTGAGAAATTCACCTTACCATATGTTTTTCGTAAGAATTGAAATGACCGGCAAAATTGCTGACACCAAAGTTTAATTTACTAGATTTATTTTCTCCCCTGGCTATTTAGTAGTAAAGGATAGCCATTATATTTCGGAATAAAAAAACAAAGTATTTGCATCTTTTTTAAATAGACGAAGTTGTTATAGGATATTAATCACATTTAAAGTCTTTACTTTCTTTCTGGCTAGGATGAGTTTTTTTTTTTCCCCTGTCCTTTAATATTGATATGATGTAGGAAAATAATAACCCATTTACCAAGGAAAGAAAGCTTATCCAGATGTAGCTGTGTTTTTTACATTTAACAGCTCTTGTTATATTTAAAGACTTTATTACTTATTGTCCTTACACAAGAACTGGAAAATGCTCTTTATTTCGAAAAGCAATCCATTGGTTGGAGCTTGGGCTTTGAAGACCGAAGAGTGGATTCAAATTGTGATTCTGCCAATGAGTACCTGAGTCTTACCGAGAGTTCCTTAGACTTTCTAAGTTGCAATTTTATTTTCCACCTAGTAGAAATAGCACCTATTTTTGCATAATTACTAAAGGATTTTCAGATACAGGATTTGACATGTTGTAGTTGAGCAACAGATATAGCTATTAATTTATTATATGAGCTGTGAGAAGCAGTGGGAGGAGTTGATGGGGCGGTGATGGTGGGAAGAAGATTCTTAAGACCTCAGATTATTCACTTTGCTGTAACATGACAATCCAGGAAAGGAACAAAGGGACTCCACATTCTCCCTTAGATATCTAATAATTCAAAAAACACCATGCTCAATTCAGCTATAAGCTTGGACTCTTTATAGAGTTTTGTTTGAACAGTGCGATTGGTTCAGTGTGATCCATTGCTTGGGTTTAACCTGGGTCCTCTGATTTTTCCTGTAACCCTTTTACAGACTTTCATTTCTTGTTGCACAGATGGTGAGAAAATATGTTTAGTAGCTGGGCAGGTAAACCAATCCTATTTTGCATGAGCAGTCCCCCTCTTGTGTAAAGAAGCAGTTTCCATTCTTCAAATGGAAAACGTTCCAATTTCAAATTCTTTAGGAATAGGTGAAAAGGTCCTATTCAGTAAATGGTTAATTTAGACCTATATTTTTTCTCCTCCAGTTTCTGCCATAATTTGGCTTTTCTTTTTCCGACATAAGATCTGTTAGACTAGTACAGGTTTCATCACAGAAGTAAATAACAGCATGTTTCCTTGGGAGCAATCGAACAACAGAATAAAACAGTGCTTACTGTTTTTTGAAAGTTGTGTCAGATTGTCATGGTAATACAGAGTTGCATCATGTTGTCATAGCAACCAGAATTATAAAACGGATTTAAAGAGGTTGAAGAGATACCCTTTGGTGTTGTGATTCCTTTAACTTTAAAGATTTCTTTCCTCCTCTACTTCTGTTTATTTCATTTTGCTTCCTTTTTGTAAAATGTGGAAGGGGGAGCATGGCTAGAGGGAATAATGGGAATCCATACTTCTTCCCAAATGAAGAGTTGCAGCAAAATGCGTAAGTCCTCACATTCTCTTTGAGCCAGGTAGAATTCAGGGGCTGGAACACGGAATCAGATACACTGCTGTGTCAAGCCATCCCAATCTCGAGCAGGAGGAAGTTCCACTCCGAGTGGGTTGAAAAGGTATTTCATCTTTCTTTATGATTATTCATGGCTTTTCTTTCAAGCAAAAACATCCCAGTCTTCCTCTGAACAAAAAGCAATATCGAGCTTTGGGAGGTGATTCATCAACTTTATCAGGCTTTGGGGAAGACTGTTTCTTCTATGTAATTAGAATGATTTAGGTCATTATAGTTGCTCAAGAGGTTAAACTTTGACCCTTGGGGTGAAAAACTAATTTCAATGCTAAACCTTTTCTATTATTCCACAGTAGGGACCAAAAAAAAGAAAAAAAAGCTTTACAAGGCAGTTGAGATATTTGTTGCTGGAGTGCTTCCAATGATAAATTTAATAAATAGTAGCAATTGAAAAAAAATAAATTTCTCAGCTGGAAAGGTTTGTTAAAAATCACTTGTTTTAAATATACCTTCTCTTCACTCAGCCCTTCCCCTCTTGGCATAAGCAATTTGCTTTTGTTCTCTTTCTTGCTACATTGCCTCCTCTTGACTTGCTATTTAACAAACTCTTGTGATGCAAGTTGCAGCAAGTTGAAGGCATTAATAGTGGCCAGGTAGTATAATACTATTTTTAATGAATGTCTGTTTTCTATTCTTTACCATGCTTTCTTTGGAAGGAGGCCCACGAAACAAAGTATTAAGAAAACACACTGCTGCCCTGGAATGTGTGTATTAGCTGCAGATTATTTCCTATTAGCAGATTAGCTGCAAGGCTATTGGCTCAGAAAGGTCTTTGAGAGTATTTTGTTTTGTAACTGATTCAAGCCATGAGAGAGAATTGCCACCATGATTGGAAAGAAGAATTAGTTACTGTTGCCATGGACACTGGAGTTCACAGTCCCATTGTTAAATCTAGTGCTTGAGAATGAGATGCCCCAGCATGAGTTCAAGCTTTGTTAATGAAATGGTCGAATTTATTTTTTCGGAGCTGTGACAGAATCTTGTGAAATACGTTTTGGCTATAGAAATATTTAGAGTTTCCTTTATAAATCAGTGTTTTCCACTAAGATAAAATAATTTTGTGCATAGCACTCTGTGGAAACTAATACATCTGTCTCTTTTTGTAATACATTTATAACGTGTCTTGGAAAATTGTATTTTGTTTAAATATAGAAAAATAAAATGTCCAATGTTCGAATTGTTAGCAAATAGGTACCAGTATGCTTTCTAGCAGTATAAATTGGTGATAGTTTTATGTTAGGTGTATCTTTTAAAAAATTCTTTATAGAATAATGTAGGTCAAAGCTGCCATATGTTTTAAAGGTGAGCTGTAGACCCTAAGGTGACATACATTAGGTTTTAATTTTTTAAACTGGGAAGAATTTGTGAAAGTTAAAGACCAGCGGTTTATTATGGGGATGTGGGTGAAAATCTGTGAAGTTCAAAGGGAAAGTGACAAAATGTTATCAGTCCCAGACTTCTGCTAATAGTCCAGTCAACAGATATTTAAGTGCAGGCTAGAAGCCAAGCATAATGTTCTGTACTTCAAAGAGACCTTGTAGTCTTAACCAGGCTTCCTTTTTTTATATCTTACCCCTCCTATCCATCAAAAACCCTTTTGTTCCATTTTCCCCCTTACAATACTCTTTTGTTCATTTACTTTTCAGGGAGACCCAGATTCAAATCATGTTTCCGCCACTTACTGATCATGTGACTTTGGGACAATTAATTATTGCGTCTACGTCTCAGTTTCCTCATCTATAAAATAGAATACAATTTTAGAATATACAATAGAATATTCTAAATAGAATAGAATATACAATAGCACCCACTCCATAGAGTTTTGTGGATTGAATTAAATACAAATGATAAATATAGTGATACATGGTGCTTGGCACTCAGTAAATACAATTGTTATATTCTAAAAACCTTCATTGGCTCCTATTTCTCACAAAATGTTTAGATATTCTAGCACTGAAACTCAGGCTGTTGCTGCAAACCTATCTGCCCCTCCAACGAACTCGTGAGAAATGTATCTAATTATTGTGCCAGATGTCCCCCGAGCATATTTCATGAACATTCTTGCCTCTGAGTCTTTGCTTAGCAAAGTCCTTTAGCACTCTTGCCCCTCCTTCTTTGCCTAAGGTCGATATTTTCTTGAAGATCTACAATCTCTGAAGAATTTCCTACTAATCCAACCCCCCCACAATTTTTTATTTCTCTTCCCAGTAGTTTTTTTCAAATTTTCAAATATGTATATTAGAAACCGAGTGAGAACTGGCTTGAAATTAAAAGACCCTTAACCCTTCATAATCATCAGGCCCTCCTGGGTATATTTCATTTATGAAAGAAACATCACAAAAAATAACTATATCTTATGGATATCAGCTTTCCACAAATTTTATTTATCCTGAAAATTTCAATTAACTTGTTTGTATTTGGCTTTCTTCTTAGTTGCTAAACCTCTAAGAGGTTCGGTTAACTTGTTATCTGGATATTTATCATTATACAGTGATTCTAGTGGTTTCGTTACCACTGGGTTCTCATCAGCTGGGAAGGCGGCATCATCAGACTTTCCATGATTCCTTTCTGTTAGCACTGAGCTGGGGGAGACTGTCGAGTTCAAGCCAAAGCTAAAGGATGACAGCAAAGCAATAGTACTTCCAAATGAAATGAGCAACAGTGTAGTGTGCTGCTAGATTGTACATATTCTCTTTCCAGTGGAATATCTTAGAATCTAAATTACATGTAAATAAAAGCAAATAACTCCCTTATTTGGAGATAAAATCTGGCAACTTCAGCTACCTGTGACATTCTAAAGAAGAGACAAAGATCTTATCAAAGAGAATAGTGACTAACAAAGCCACACAAGACGGAATTGGAACCAACTTTGGCAAAGTCTAATTGTTACCCAGTAGAAGTTCAGATGTCCACTTTGTTAATCTTCCAGTTAGCATTCAGAAAAGGACAAGAGAATTGTTAACATAAACTGACATCCTGAATAAAATATTGAAGAATTTTCCTGGCAAACCGGAATTCAGAATGTATGTTCCAGTATTTTGTTGTCGCTCCTTGATGCTGTGTGTTTAGATAATGGTAGAATTAGATTATTATAAATACAAAGGATCCCGCCCGTTTTGTATTCAAAGAGCTGTAGTCTATTTGGATTCAATCTGGATAGAGGAACAATTGTTTTCCGGTTGACAAAACAAAAAACCAACCCCCAAATGCTGGAAAAACATTTTTCTAGTCCTTGATAGTAACTTAAAGGAAAGATTCTTAAGAAGATAATCACAGTTTCAGATTCCATGAGATTAATTTTGTGGTCTGGGACAATGCAATTATTTGGGCAGATCAACCTGTGACTGTTGGCAACAGTAATAACAGACAAACCCGAGAAGAACAGCAAAAAGGTAGTCATTTGACTCAGGAAGGACACAAAAATAAAAGACTCAGGGATACTGATTGTTGTACTAAATTTGCTGCCTTTTCTAGTGGAAATAGGCATTTATACTTTGGAATTCCAAATTTTTAGAATGTTGTTCATTAGCTTTCTTAGGAAAAAGTTGTTTTTGCGTGCATAAACATATGTTACGTGCATGTCCAAATCTGTAGGTTCTATGTGAATTTTAAGGTGAAGATTATAATTGAAAAGATTTTGAATAAATATAATGGCATAATTAACTATACCTCTTTACCCTCTTATAGTGAAGATATTTTAAATTTTCCTCACCTTAAGGAAAAATTGTGATGCAAAGGGTTATTTTACAGACTTACTACTTGCTTATTATAATTTCTGGATTTTATGAGGATTGAGACATTTAAGAAATCCCTGTAAAACTTGGTCTTGCCCCAGTAAAATCCCTTTGTCTTGGTAAGATAAAAAGTTTGTTTGACAGAACCTCTGTGTGTGCCTTGCACTGATATCTGTATAAAAATGCAAGTGTAAAACAGAATGGAATGAAATATAGAGACAGCCATCCGCCAAATTCCACAGACATTATTTCATTCTTGTTTTCTTATACACTTACATTTAGGTAAAAAAGGGAAATTGGAGGATCAGTCACTTTTTTTCCCTTATCAGAGGATGGAGGGACACAAAACACAATATATTTTGATGTATGGCATAGGAAATGGCTTATTAAAAAAATTAAGTTTCAAGTGGATCAAGAAACATATTTGAATATTGTTAGAGATGTCAAAGAATGGTAAAATATTATACACTTGATCATTGAATGTTTTTCAAAAACAATTTAAATATGTTTCAGAAAGTTATAACTTTAAAGCAGCTTTTAAAAAGCCGAATTTATGCTAATAGGAATTCTAATAAAGTATATTTCTGATCACATTTACTGTCCTCTTCAAAATGTCATAGGCACATTTTTTCTTCCTGCCTAAAGCCAGTTTGCTTTGAAATTAGAACATAATGTGTCCTCACAGCAACGTAATTCATGATCTTTTGATACAAGTAAATGAAATCAAAATGTATGCTAATTAATGTTTAAAAATCTAACTCTTTATTAGCAAACCAAGAAATATGTGATTGTTGAACTGTATTCTGTCGGACAATGGTATGCTATAAACCTTTTTAATTAGAAAAGGTTGAATGCTACAGGAACAACTTTTCTTAAAAGCATAGGGGGAGGGAAAACTTTAATTTGCTTTTCCTTAAAAACTTGTTGCTTTTTAAGACTAGGATTCAGCCAGAGTTTTAGTTTTGGTCTTGTATGATGGGAATAACTGGGCAATGCAGCCACACAAAAAATGAAATAAGAAAATATGTTTCCACATGCTGTGATGAAAAATGCTAACATTTTATTAGTATCCCATATATCTCATTTGTGTCTAAATGAGAATGTATGTACCATGTAATTCACTTGAGACTAGGTACGTGTCTGAATTTAGGCAAGAATAGGGCAGGCTATAGCGGGTAGGAAGGCCAAACTAAGTCATATAGATTGTTTTTCAGTAGACAAAGGGTGTCATTATGATGGGGTGGGAGTGTAAAATCATCAGAGTTGTTCTTTTAGAAAACAGGATGTTGTCACTATAAAAAAAAAAAAGTAGAAGTAGTTGTGATCTACCAAAAAGAGTATGTAGTTTTTTTTATGAGAACACCTTTTTTTTTTGATGAGGAAGATTAGCCTTGAGCTAACATGTGTTGCCTATCTTTCTCTTTTTGCTTGAGGAGGAATTCTTGCTGAGCTAACATCTGTGCCAGTCTTCCTCTGTTTTATGTGGGATGCCACCACTGTGTGGCTTGACTGAGTGGTGCTGGGTCCTCGCCCAGGACCCAAACCTGTGAACCCCAGACCACCAAAGCAGAACGCGGGAACTTAACCACTATGCCACCGGGCCGGCCCCTGAGAACACTTTTTAAGTGTTGAAGCATACATAACCCAACATCAATTATAATAAGCCTCCACTATTTATGAGCTGATTATTTTAATTCTGAATTGTCTAGTACCTACTTTATCATTATATATCTTTTTTTCTGCCTTTCAGTATGAATTCTCCAGTCATCTTGAATGAGAAGGAAAAATCTAGTCTCTGAAAGATTCGAGAGGAGCTCTTTTAAAAATGGCCAGTTTACTGGTTAGTTGTCTTACTTATACAAAAACTAAAGATAATCGATTGATCACCATGACCCTACCCCCACACATACACAATGGCAATAAAAAATGAATAATACCAATGTTTTTAAAAAGTTGAGAAAACCATGCTTCGTAATGCTCTGTATGAATGGCTCTGAGTGAATTGCCTTAGCTCTGTGCCTTGTTCTTAGGACTAGGAAAGAGACTAGCTACTGGCTACATTTTGACCTTTAGAGATGGCTTTAGAATCTCTGCTCACACTTTATTTCTCTGTTACTATTGAGATGTAGGTCTTTGATTTGTTTCAGTTGTCATTCTTTAGTTATTATTGAACCATGGCAGCTATTACAACTTGTATTATTTTTTATGAGAAAAAAATGATGTTAATTGATAATCACTTGGCCAGTCTCAGTTAAGTGTAGGGTATCGTCTCATAGACCTACCATAGTGAAATTTATGTTGGATTGCTGCAGAGGATGTTGTCAGCCATAGCTTAGTGTGTCCTGAAAGGGCTAAAGTGTGTCCTTTGTTAACTAATATTACCAGAACCTGAAGTTAAGCATTAGGAATAGTCTCCTTTATTGTGTATGTCATTTTCACTACTTATTTTTTGAGCCATTTATGATGGTGGACCAGATTGTCTCAATATATGAGTGATTAGGAAGTTGTAGAAACTGAGAACAGTAGCACAGGTTTTCATTAATACTGAAACTTGAGATGTTCCTTTGCAAATTTCAGTTTATATAAGCTGGTTAATTCTTTATTGGATTTATCCTAAAGAAATAATTTTCAAACTCTTTTTTTAGCAACAGTCATTTGTGTCAAAGCCATGGCTATACTTGGGTTATAAAGATTTCTTAATATGTGCCAGGGCAGTATTTCTCAATCTTTTTAGTGCATGCCCTGCTTTGATAAATATGAAAACTTCACCCACTCCATCGGTTGACTGTCCATCCATATTCCAATTGAGAACCACTATTCCTGATAGTTAATAAATATCAGAAAACACATATAATTCCATTCTTCTTGACTTTGGATTTAACGTTAACGTCTCCCAATATGCTACCTTTGTTTAATTATGAATGAGATACATTCATCCATTCAGAAAATTTATTGGAGCCCCAGCAACTGCCTATGCTCCAGGCATTACACCTGGCCCTGGGAATACCGCAGTAAAAGGGGGCCTATCTTGGAAAGTAAAATCTTAGACACGTAATTACAATAAATGCAGTAAGGTGATGATAGAGAAAGGGCCATATGTTGTACCATTATGTTTCCCACATTGTTACCTTATGTCTAATAGTTTCCCCAAAATACTTGCTGAGAGAATGATGAATGAAATCACTATTTTCTCTGAGTAGTACATAAGGTATATAAATAGTTAAAATGATTTGTATAGTACTTTGTGATTTCCAAAGTGTAACATTGCTCGTATTCTATATTCCTCTCATGGAGAAATCTTCACAGATGTCAGTTGAGCACAGTAAGTAATGAGGAGGCCTAATAAGTTAATAAATGTATCTTACATATGCAGATTTTCTTAAGTAGGTATGCCTGAGCAAATCATTGGATTAATCCCAGTATTATTTCATGGGCAAATGAAGTAATGGTGTTTCCTTTATGGTATACCCTTACCAATGATTGAGAAAGTGGTATGGCTAGTAGTCGTTAGTGAATCCCTAAAAAGAGCAATTAATAATAATATTAGCTTATGCTTACATGGTAGTTACTATGTGCTTTGCTCCATTCTAAGCACTATAGGTGTTTTAGCTTATTTATTCCTAACAACCCTGAGAGGCAGTTACTATTATGATGTCCATTTTATCAATGAGGAAACAGGCACAGAGAAGTTTGTTTCTGGTTTATTTTCAGGTTCCCTCTTTCTTTCATTGACATTACCTTCTTCAGTCTCTCTTGCACAAAAATTCAGAATTGTGCTTGACTCTCCTGTCTGTTTTCCCTTCCACACCTCTCTCACCAATCATCTTTCTGGCTTAATTCATTCAACAATGCTAGGCTTTGAGACAAATAATATAAACTTAGCGCTTTGTGGAATTATATTATTAGTTGCTTGTTTACTTTGTGCTTTCTCCCAGAAGGAAAGCTCCTTAAAGGCATATCATTTGCCTTGCTCTCTGCTGTATCTCTAGCACCTGCAGTAATGCCTGGAGCATAGGTGGTACCCAATGAACACTTGTTACATGAATGAAACACAAAGATACCACCACCCTCTAAGGTAGATACAAACATGTAACAGTGTGATGAGCAGGGCAATTTTGTCTGGTCTTCCTTCAAATGTGTCATGGCTAATTCCTTCTTTTTCAGTCCCACTGCTCATAAGGAGCCTTTTTTCTTCTCTCTTGACTTGTTGCCTCTTGTCTACTACCTGGACTTCCTGTTCTCTATCTTTCTTCTCTCCCATCCATCCAGTCGTTTCTTCCAGGATGATCTTCCCAAGTCATATCATGTCCTAGCTCAAAATTGGGTTGTCAGTGAGATATTTCCTATGTCTGTGCCTTGTTCCCTCAACTCCACAGTAAACTGCGGCAGGGATTGTGGCAAAGTTCCTTACTATTCTCCCACAGAATGGCTATATATAGTATTGATCACATGAATTGACAGTATATAGTAAATACATTGACTCCATGTGGGATGATTCAGGAAGTGTGGGACACATTAAAAAACTGAAGAAGCATATTAGTTGCCTGTTGCTGAATAACAAATTACCACAAATTTAGCAGTTTGAAATAACATGAGTTTAGTCCCTCATAGTTCTGTAGGTCAGGAGACTGGGCACCAGCTGACTGGATACTCTGCGTAGGGTCTCACTGGGTGAAACTGAGGTGTCAGCCAGGGCTGTGGTTCATACCTGGACTCAGAGTCCTCCTCTGAGCTCGCTAGTCATTGGCAGAATTCACTTCCTTGCAGCGATAGGACTGAGCTCCCTATTTTCCTTCTGGCTCTTGACCAGGGACCACACTCATTTCCCATTGGCAGTTCCTTGCCATGTAGCCCCCATAGATGTTTGGTTTCTTCTAGGCCGGGTGGGGTACATCTCTCTTCCTCTTCTGAGACCAGCCAGGGAAAACTCTTTGCGTTTATAGGACTCATGTGATTAGGTCAGGCCCACCTGGATAGTTTCTCTATCCTAAGGTCAACTGACTTGGGACTTTACTTACATCTACAAAATCCCTCATAGCAGTACCAGGATCTAGCGTTACTGAATGAGCGGAGAAGGTACACCAGGGACCAGGAATCTCGGAGGGCACCTTAGCATTCTGCCTGCTCCAAGGAGTTACAGATTCTGTGGTCTTAAAAGGAAATTTACTTCTAAAGGTGATGCTTCAGGACAAGTGTACAAGATTGCTGGTATAGTCTTTACTCAACCAATATTTCTGGAAGCTCTCTTGAAATTCATCAAGCACTACTCTAGCAGTGTTTGCATGCTCCATCGGTGAGATAAAATTGGAAAACTAATTTAGCATCTTCCCTCAAATACCAAATTTGGATGACGGCATTGTAGAAGGTGTTATTTCTGGGAGAAGTAATAAATTTGTAAAGCTATTTTAGTTGAAGCTCAATCGTTGAAGTGTTCTCAAGAAAAATACTTTTATATTATGTTAAAAGCAAGTAACAAACTCCAATGTGGAAGCAACACTCTAAAGAACTGAAAGGAAGCAGGGCAAGGATTTAGGAAAACTGACTTCTAGTCCCTGTTTTGTTCTTGTGGGGCAGTATTTGAGATGTCTTCAACATCTCGGTACTATAGATATTTCTTTTATCCTGGGGATATGGTATTTGACTTGCTCCTCTCAGGTTAGTGTTAGGAGACTAAAATTTGCAAATCTCTATGAAAGATTGACTATTCTAACTTACTGAATCTTTAAATATTGAGTCTTAGATATTTAAAATGAATACAGGGTAGTCATGTCATGATACTGTGTTCACCTATGTTTTCTCTGCCAGAACCTTATTTTAGGCCTAAGCCAATGAAAACATGGCATTATTAGTAGTGTTAAAGATGGAAGGAATGCTTAGATTTTCTAGTTGGGAGATGGTCTGCCTTATTTGGAGATACTATAGATGCTGGTTTATTTTAATGAAAAAAGATGCTTTCACTAGTTCTAAAATACTTATGATGTTCTCATTCCATTCTGTAAGAAGAATAGAACTATTTTTTTCCCAGAATTGTTGTATTACAGTGATTAAAGGGGAAAAACATATATATTTTACAAAGCAACTATGAGTCAAACACACTTTTCCATGAGAGTACATTTAGAACCAGGAAATATCGCTTCTTGTTTTCGGTAGTTTCCTGTCTAAAGAAAATCCAGTTCATGTCACTTACCTGCCTTTCAAACCATCACTCATTTTAGAGACTACTGTGAGCTGATTACAGTGTAATTTCTTTGCTGTGTTAAGTTATATGTATGAAATTTGCAACCTAATGTGTATCTGTACCTCTAGATGGCTGACAATCTTAGAAAAGAGGTAGGTAGTGCCTTTTCACATATCCTTACATTTATGCATCTACAAAGGTTTGGGAATCAGACCAGAATTTGAATTTTGACTCTGCTGCTTACTAGCTGTGTGAGCTTCGGCAAGTTACTTAACCTCTCTGAGCTTAAATCTCATCTGTAAAATGGAGATGAATATTTCTTCATCATGGGATACCTAGAATTAAATAAAAAGGCGTAAGTGCCTAACCTGATGTCTAGGACATTCTAATGACCAATACTTATCGTTTTCTACCTCTCCTCTTTTATAGTCCTGATCACATATCTGTTTTGATAGTAATCTCCTTATTCATTAGCAAACAGTTACCGAATTTTTGTTCTGTGCTAGAATCTGTGTCAGGTGCTGAAAATACAAGGATGAATAAGACATGGCCCTTGCCCACAAAGAGGGCAAGACCAACTTATAGGAAAGAACAACATATATGCATTCAAAATGTGAGATAGTTAAATAATATTCATATGAAAACTCATTTGAAAATGCCAAATTGCAATTCCTTATTACAAAAGATAAGTTATATAACAAGTTATATTGATCACATGGAAATAATTACATTAATCTTCTTTCTGGGTTTTGCCATGGCTTTCCATTCCTTTCTGTTGCATTTAAGGTGGGGTTCTTTTATCTGAAATGCCCACAGGATATGGATCCTGGCTATTGAAGTTATATTCTTATTTCCTTTGCTGCTGGAACCCTGTTGATGGTCAACTGAAGCTGTTTTTATAATCTCTCTAGATTTGATCTTTGATGAAAGGAGCCAAAAAGAATTCAAAGAGTTACCTTGCCTTAGGGACTTCCTTCTACTATTAACTTGATGTATCCCAACTTTGTTGGGGTTTAAGAAATACTAAAAGGCTCATGTTTATTCAGTTTTGACTTGAAAGTTGGGGGGCGGGTGCTCTCCTAGTATTGCGATGTTTGCAAGAGAAGATACAGCCATTACTTATGATTTGATGCATCGTTTCTTGCATTAAATATTTTTGATATTCTAAGTAACTGAAGCATGGAAAACTGCTTTGTAAAGTGCAACAATTAATTCATTATTTATTACCATAAGATTTTGCAAAGTCAGAATTGACCTGCATGTTCAGTTATGATTCTGTGAAATCGGTCTTCATATGTAAGCTAGGTTTCACCTTATGCATAGTCAGAATGTGGCAAGTTAGGACTTTCAACATCTCAACATACTTACGTTTACCCTCATTTGAAATCATGTTTTTTATCCCCCATTGAATGGTTCGTTTTCATTTACAGCTGTTATTCAAACAGCAAAGCTAATGAACTGATTTGGGGAATGTCCTAGTGAAATATATCAGTTTGGGGTCCTGGCTGAGCCCCTTATGTATACTCAGTTTTTACTTCGAGGATTCTTTACCTCCTCCGTGTTTCCTTAGCGTTTCATGAGACATACGAAAAGCACTACCCCATGCTGCCCCGTATTCTATTTATTCATATCATTATACCTTCTTCCTAGTCATACTGAAATTTCCCAAGGACTGTCATTCATCTCTATATTTGTCACAGTGCCTTTTGCAGCCCCTTATCTGAACTGATTCTCAGTAGAATCTTTCTTAATCGAAGCCTTAAGTGAAAAGTTTGATATTTGAGCTATACCAAAACATTTTAGAAAAACTCAGAGATGGGAAGAAAACGACGATTTTCTTAGCAGATATTAATAACCAGGTTTCCACTCTGTTCCTGAAAGCAGTTCTAAACATAGCCCATTTCTGTTCTGCAAATAGTTATCCTCTTTATTTGTGATGAGCAGACAGAAGCTTCTTTAAACAGCGAAAGTAGTTGCTCAGATTTCGGAATGAATAGCGTTCTCATAATAGTTTGTATGCCCTAGTTTTTTGATGATCTCGTACAGTTAGATGAGGCTCTCTAGTGTTTAAGTTATGAAACAATGTCACTTCACTTCCAGCGTGTTCTTCCACCCTTGTGATTTTTAAGGACAGATAAGTCATATAGGTACTCAGTATCGGAACTGTGGGAGAAGGATGAGGCTGGTTAAGATCAAAGGACTGTTTGGGGTAAATGAGGGATTGGTAAGCAGCATTATGAGTTCCATTGGCTGGCACCACAAAAGTTTTGAGACAAATTGAAATTTAAACTCCATATGTTGGATGAATTGTGCTTGGCTAGGTCACACTTGGCTGCTTAGTTTCATTAATTCTTAGTGGCAACCAGCCTTTGGAAGAGCTATTTATAAACCTGAAATTTCTGATCTAAAAATGGGCAAATAAGTCAACTGTGTGCATATCTTATTGACCAAACAGTTATCTTTTTCTGAATCTGTTCCATCCCTTAGTATTTGGAAAAAAGGATTGATACTTGGACAGGTATCAACAGCATATTTACAGGAAGGAAAAGCAAGTATCAACTCATTGCAAATGATAACTCTAACCTACTCCGTTCTCTTTGTGATGGTAAAAAGGAGCATAATATTTAATATTTTATTTTAATCTAAAGTATTAAGTATTTTGTAGTAAACGTTTTTCCTAACCAATGTTAATAATTCTGTCAACTACTTTAATGGTTGGCATACACATAAATTTAGTGTTCATATTGAATCAAATCATTAGCGTGAAAAAATTACACAACTGCAAGTCCTGTTAAGTAATTATGCTAGATTGGCACTTCAGAAGAGGTTCATCACATTGAAGTATTATCATTGTAGAAAGAAGGCTCTTCAAAGAAGCCTTCTATTTTAAAACTTGTTAATGAAAGGGACTAAAAAATAGTTACATACGTATGTAAAAATTGTTTCTGAGTATAATTTATGCATCCTTTACATGCATTCATCTTACATTGAGAGGTTACACATTAAGGTAGTTTCTTGATTCGATGTAGTGTTCCAGATAGACTTCTGATCTTTGAAAGCATTAGGTAGAATAAAGGAAAAAAATGAAACAGAAGGAAGAAAATAAAATTGATCTCTCCCCAGATAAAAACTCAACATACCTAGAGGGCATCAGGTTTCCCATGCCTTATAAATATTATTCCTTCATATTGAAATTAGCCAGTCTCAGACTATGATCTATAAACTGACACTTTTCCCTACAAACTCTCTGAAACCATATAGACACTCTGATAGCCATTTGAGTGTTGAGCTCTTACGTTTAAACTTCTTAATAATGATAGCTACCATTATTGAGTGCTCCCCTTATGCCAGGCACTCTGCTAAGTGTTTTGTATAGTATTTCATTTCATCTTCCTCTTAAAAGCTATAGATTAGGCAAAGCAGCTCAGAGAGGTAAAGTGCATTTCCTGAGATCACATGCACTAAGTGGCATCGGGATTTCTGCTCATGATGGCCTGTCTGACTTCCATGGTCATCTTCAGTCTGAACAAAAGGAAATCCCCGAGCACATTAAAGCGCACCATCTACATAAAGCAAATTGAAGCAAATGCTATGCAGTCCGAGTATACAAATATCAATATGACTGTTTTCCTATGAACCCGACTTTCTGTCACCTCTCTCAAATGTTTCTAGCCTCTGCTTCTCTGCTGTCGAGAATGAAAGACCATCACTCTCTCCAGGCACTGTAAAGTTATCTGGTCCTTTCTGCAGATAAGGGCTTTCTGATGGCTGTGATCAAGTGTTTTGGGGGAGACCTTTCTATGAAAGATTTGGAGTTTATGTCATGTTCTCATTGCTCATTTTTCTGGCTTCATTCATTTATTAAAAGCGAAATCTGTGACAAGTTTACTGCTTGTTAATATAAGGGCTTTTCTTTGCTACCCATTTATTCCATTGATATGTGGATTGATGTCCTAGCTGTCAGTGATTTGTGACATGATTAAATATAGGTAAATGCATATAAAAGGTTATATTTGGGTATAAGATTTTACAAAAGATCAAATTCTTTAAGAAATTGACAGACGTCTTGGGTTTTGTGGGCGTTCTTTTACATGATCATCTCTATTCTTTGGGTTAGATCATAAATACACATTTCATAGGGAAAAGGAGATTCTTATTTTATTTTATTTTTTCACCATACAGACCACTACACATTGCTTGGATCGGTCAGCTCCAGGCCAGATACTATTTCCTCTACAGAGCCTTTCCAACACAAGGGAATCTTTAACACACTTAGTATTCCCTCACCTGAATTATGGTACTATCTGTCCTGTTGTGCCTCCTACACTAGCCTGTAGGTTACCTAAGGGCAAGATCAACATTTAATTCACCCATAGTCTTGGGTAAGTGCTCAATTAGTGTTTGTTGAATTGATGAGTATTTATTATTTTAAATAGTACAAATATTAACTGTGTAAAGTGCAATACGTGATTTTTATAAAATGCTTTCTTAGATAACTTGAAAAGATAATTGATTGTGCCTGATTTATTATTTTATCCCCCAAACACTAGTAACTTGTGCATAGTATGTCTAAAACCTATTTGTTGAAAGTTAGCTGAATGACATTTTTAAAGTAGAATTTCCTAACACATCCTTTGTGTTCATGTTGGAAATCTGCTCCACCCACAAGCATATGGAGGGAAAATAGTGTAAAAAGACTAGTCATATTTCTAGTCTTTATGATTCAATTTACAATCTGTGTAAAACATTTTTTTTCCTGAAAAATGGATATGTGGCACGAAACTGAGTCAATAAAATTCAAAAAAAGAAGAAATGCAGATGACCAATAAGCCTATTGAGTTTTATCCTCATTATTGATAAAAGAAATATACATTTGAATAAAAATGAAATTCTGTTTTTCTATCACATTCATAGATATGGGCTAGTGAGTACTTTGATGATGTAAATTGACGTATCTTTTTGGAAGTGTATTGGACAACACATAGCAGAATTTTAAATCTGCATACCTTGCTAGAAATCTGTCTGGTCCACTTCTGGTAATTTAGTCAAAAGAAATATCAAACACATGGATGCTCACCATATATTGTTTATCTTAGAGAAAAGAAAGGGTAAAGGGAGGAGGAAGGAAAGAAGAGAGGGAGGGAGGAAGATTGGAAAGCGATTGAAACATGTGATAGTATGCACTTTGCTAAATACACCATTTATACCATAGCATGGATAACTATGCACACATGAAAAAGGACAATGTGGACTACTCTCTGTTTGTTGACGTGAGATGGTGTTAAATGACAAAAAAAGTAGACTAAAGAAACAGTCTGATAGTGAGATCTCAGTGCCATTTGAAGATTTGCTGCATGATATAGGGAGGACTAAGGACACAGAGATAGAAACAGGAGACCATGTTCTAATGGAACTTACCACTCTGTAACTCTGAGCCTAAGGAGTTAACAGTGGATATTTTACACTCGAAAGATATGATTTGGTTCCAAAATTGTGGATCTAAGCTAGAGAAGCTTTGATGTCAATAAATATAGAGAAATGTATATAAAAGGAGGGTATATTTAGGTGTAAGATTTTACAAAAGATCTAATTCTTTAAGAAAGCAACACTGAACTGTGTTGGAGGTTGGAAATTCATTGCTGTGGTGGAGCTTCCAATTCAGTCTTCTGTTAGTATTTCTAATCAGCTGTGAAGAATTCATAGGACAGTAATTGAGAGACGCCTAAAAAACCTTCCTCTAGAAGCTGAGGATACAGGAGTAGTTCGAGATGCTTGTGGGCGTCTGCAAGATGTAGAGGAACTCTACTAGTCCAGAGCTAATGATGCATATGCCCTTTGAACATTACAGTAGGACACTGGTACCTGCTGGCACATCTCTATTTTATGCTCAGAAAATACATTCCCTAGAGTTCTTGTCACTTTCTTTTATGCTTTCTTACATGTCAATTACTTTTTTTCTAATTCTGTATCTAGAAATGACAAATAGCATCCTCCTATTTCTGGAACACATTTCTCTCAATCCATTCAAGTGGTGTTTCACTTTTTAACCTATGATAGGATATGGATGCTGAAGAAGCTGTTCTAATGCCAACATATTACTGTGTTTCTGTAACAAAGACTATAAAATTTAGGGTCGTTTTATGATGTGATTTTTGATAATAGGTATAATTATTGTGTTTTTGAAAAATTCAGGCTGTAAAGGAATTATTTTATTTATAATATATTTATTAGCTAGAGAAAAAGTAAGCATATAAGTGTGGTAAGCTGTTTTTGAACTTTATTTTGAGAGCATTTTCAGAAATAGGGGGTAGTGTTCTTTATTCTTTGTTAAGACTTTGGATGGAAATCAAGGATATCATTGTATCAGCTGCAGCTCCGAATATTTTTATAGTTCTCTCTTTTGCTTGATCTTGTTGGTCCTTTTGAAACTCAAACATTTATGAAAATTCATAATTTTGTGCAAATATTGAGGCCCTAGAATTTCAAAGTCTATATAAACCAAGAGCTGCTGCTTGCTGGTTAGGCAGAAACTAAATTTCTGCCCAGCTCTTCCTCGCATTTTTAATTAGAATTACTTGTTTGTTACAATATGATTTTCGTCAAAAATAGATGCTCTGAGGCAAATAAGGAACCACAGGCTCTATGTTGAATAGAAGGTTGATTAGTTGGCGAAACTTCAGTAGTGGGAGCCTGCAACGCTTCCTAGGGAAATAATTCCTTCTCTGAAATTTTATTGTGCTAATTACTAGTCCCAATTTGAGTTCAATATTGCCAGCAATTGTTTTATAGTTCCTCATGAGTCAGGTTCAACAGTTTATGCATATTTCCTTGTGCATAAACAAAAAATATATATATGTTTTCTGAATATCCCTTTGTGATAAAGAATATTTTATGGGGGCCGGCCTGGTGGTACAGCGGTTAAGTGCACATGTTCCACTTTAGAGGTCCAGGGTTCGCCGGTTCGGATCCTGGGTGCAGACATGGCACCGCTTGGCAAGCTATGCTGTGGTAGGGGTCCGCATATAAAGTAGAGGAAGATGGGCATGGATGTTAGCTCAGGGCCAGTCTTCCTCAGCGAGAAAAGGAGGATTGGCAGCAGATGTTAGCTCAGGGCTAATCTTCCTCAAAAAAAAGAGAAAGAATATTTTATAATTAAAAGTCTACAATTTTGTGTCATTTTATTTTGTTCATTGTTTTTCTTTTTTTTTAAATGCTCCATGCTTCACATTGATTGAACTAGAGCATGTGGTAGATGGTAAATGTGGAAAAGGTGGTGGATGTAAAACTCCTTCCGCATAAAAGTGAGACAGATGACTACTTTTGAATAGTAATTAACAGCGTAAAACATTACATGGAGTATCTTCAATGTGCTTTATTTATAAGGTACATTCCTGGTATTAAGTGATAACTGTTGAGATAGCACTGCTAAAGGGTGTGGCTGTGGCTAAATGTAGACTGGGAATAACAGAATCCTAGAATAATATTTGCTATTTAAAAAAATTACATATTCATTATGTTGGCATGTCATTTATTAAGATTGAACTGCTTTCTTTTCAAACTTCCTAGACCTTATCAGGCTTTTCCTTTGTGTGTAGTTAGCACGTTAAAGGCTCTCAGGCAGTTATGATAGTCTCCAAGAAGAATTTCAAATTGGCACCAACAAATTGCAAAAGCAAAGTGATCCAGGTTTCACAAGGAAGGAAAATGTGAAGGCATTAAGGAAATGTGTGTGTGTGTGTGTGTGTGTGTGTGTGTGTGTGTTTTCTTTATAATGAACAGAAACCCCCCCAAAAAATACATTGTAAAATTACTCGCCGTCATGCCCAGAAATTATTCAAATTCATGCTACCTCTATAACCAGTACGTGACTAAATTTTTGTTTTATGACGAGAAAAGTTCGTAAAATAATGCTTTTCTTATGGCACTCTTTTAAATAGCGTTTATGCATTTTTTATGAACCTAATTTTTCACTTAATCCTCTGCTTTATGCACTTAGAGTTAAAAAAAGTTCTGCAGTAAAAAGTTATTGTCTTTAGCTTTCCATATTTTAGTTAAGGAAGAAAGCAAGCTCATTCTACACTTAATTTTAATTTCTTTTTGAGTCTGGGAAGCCATTCCTTTTTTCCTTTTTTCTTAGTGACCAGAGAAGCTTGCACCATTAGGGTCTGCTACTTTTATAACCTATGGGCAAACAGGATTTTTATCTCTAGAGTTTTAAGCAGAGCACTAAATCCACATGCATGGCTTTGAAAATAACTCCCCTCTCCCATATTTGCTTCTGCTTGAAATTGAAAATTTGCCTTGACTTTCCATATATAAATTGTGGAAAGTCTTTATGTCTCTTAATATTTTGGTAAGTGAATTTTAGATGCTGATTCATTTGCAGTGCTGTTCAACATTATATTGCTCACTTCTGCTCACTAATGAGCCAATGAGCCACTTTTAAAGAAAGATACTTTTCACGGCTCTAAGAGGACAGTGAACAACTGTTCTCTCTTCTCACTGATAATGGAATAAGAGAGAGATTTGAACTGTAGTATAGTGAGAGAAGGGCACAGGCCAGGTCTACAATAGTGTCATTCGCTGGAAAGGGCTCCTACGAAGTGCTGTGCGTTTTCCACCAGAAATTCCTCCTTTCATCCTCTCCTTCCATCCGTCCATCTCGGAGTACATTCTCATGGCTCCAGTGGATTTATTTATGGTCCTAAACAAAGTCAGGAAACAGACCTTCTGGGGTCCTTTCTATCATTATGATTGTACAGCAATGAAAAAACTGTAGGCTCTGAAAGGATTTTTTTCTTTCATACGTTTTGTGAACTATTTCGGAGAACTTTCAGCAATTTAAAATTTTTCAAATGATTCTTTTTTGAGGGGGGTTATATTTATTTCCCAAGGCTACCAGAATTTTTTATGTTATTTTAGTAAGATCTTGTACTATTAAATCCTTGGCAATCCATAGTGAACAGTTTTCAGTAAATATTACAGAAAACCGTTATTTATAGGAGTCTACATGACCAAATCGTGAAAATAATTTAAAATCGTGTATGTAGATACTAACGGTGAAAATGGCTCTCAGTTCTTCTGCATTATGCACAAATCTCACAAAAGGGAATTTCCCCTGCATACTGTGGTTAGGAAATTTATAGAAGAGAATATTTCATCTAAATTTGGCATCTTCCTTTATTGTTTGGATTTGCCACACATAACTTGAATGATTTTTAAAATTCCCATAGCAGAAAGTTTTGCTTCCTTGTCTCTCTCAGAAAGACTTATTTCTAGTGCTGAAAATTGAAACAACTCCTTAGGGCATGAAGTCAGAACGCACAGCTTATTCCAGACCACTCCTCTAAATATTAATGCAACTTACATGAATCACACATAACATATACTGCCCCTTTGTGCTGGGAAATGCCACGCTTTTTATAGTTGTTGCTGTACAGCTAGGATAATAGGAACCAAAGTCGTAAAACAGTAATTAATATACTTCAGAAGTGAGCTGTTTTATTGGATAGATGCTAATTAAGGATGATAGATGGCGGTGATTGAAAAAAGCATAAACCATTTGGTCAACACAAGTGAAAGGTCAGGTATCATCTTAATGCTTTAATTAAGGATGCTCTGCTTTTTCTTCCCTCTCTTCTAAATATGTGAGGGAACGTGGAAGGGAAGATCCCTGAAAGGGATATGATGTGTAGTGCGTGCCCCAGGGGTCGGAGGATGAGAGAGATGTGTGTTGAAATATTTGATTGACCCAACTCCCAATGAAGTCGTGTGGTGCTCTGCGAACATAGACACTAGTGCTTTCTGACCGTGGCACAAGTCAGCCACATCTTTTTGGGCTATTTGTGTTAATCACAGGAGCAGAGCATTACGTTATGGAGACAATTACTGCCCACATTTAAAGCAAAGACTCGATGCCTAGAAATAAACTCTGGAAAGTTAGAAACTGACTGATGATCAGCTTCATGTAATGGAATGCTTAATGTCTATGAAATCATCTAAAATACAAAATGAAAGCAACTTCTCCAGAATGCCACGTAATAAAACCTAATGCATTTTCATTTCTCAGCATAGAAAATATGAGCCATAGATACGTTAATTATTAGCTTTAAATACTTGTTTACCTTTGTCTTTCTTAGTGCTATTTACTGCTATGATTATATTGAATAGAAAGATTCTTCCATTTCAGTGGCTAGTGTTAAAATATCTTAAATGGCTGGCCTTTGGTAAAGCTACCTTGACCAGACAAAACAAAGGCACTTCGTTTTAAAAACCAAACTAATGTCTGATTGTAATAACACACAAGTACTTGTCAATTCTGTCCATATTATATACAGAACATTCATAAATAAGTCTATAGTTAGACAGCAATGTTTTATGGAATTGTATGCCATCATGTTTAATTATATTCTTAATATGTAAAAACATGTATTAAAATGTTTAAATAAATGCAACACAAGAATAAGTAAACAGAATTCCATATTTTTGAATTTGGGTAGCGATCAGATCTTGCATAGAATTATTTTAATTGTTGCCTGGTACTGTTTCTCGTTTCAACATCTTAGTCAAGTACTGGGAAGGACATTGAGAGTAAAGCAAGTGTGATTTAAGGTTGTTGATCCATGGGATGTTCCGCTCTATGAGCAGAAACCCTAATAATGCTGCTAGATTAAAAAAAGGAGAATGCAAAAAGGAGGAGTCTTTAGAAAGTTCTTGAAGTTAGTATTCCTTGTGGCTAGGGAGGCAAAGAGTCAACAGACATCATCCTTCCTGTCCTTGTTGCCCAATCATAGAGATAGTCAAGCTGTCAACGACCAAAGCATATACAAGGCTGGACATGGAAATATTCAATCTGGTTTCAGTAATAGCCTTTTATGAAATTAATTGAGATTTATATTTCCAGAAGCTTTCAAAGAAACTGGACTAGGGCTATAGCCAGTGGGTAGCATTGATGTGGTGTAGTGGTTGATTTTTTTTAAAAAAACCCTGCGTGTAACTCATTGATATTCTTTGGAAGAGAAGTGATAATATGATTGTGGCTACATTCATTTGGGCATTATGAGCAAAGGCATAGCTAGAAAAAATTTTTTCTTCAAATAGCCAATTTACTGAAGACAGCACCAGGCACTGTCTTCTTAGCATCAGCTAATGACGTTCTAGTTAATTTGTAACTTGCACAATATCTGCTCTTGCTATTGCTGCCAAGCATATTGCAGATCAAGGAGGTTGTTATGCAACTGTGAATAAGAATCTTGGGCCACTTGACACTGTTTCATCTTGTCAATTGGGAGTTTTGTTTGGTTCAGTGTGTGTGTGTGTGTGTGTGTGAACTAAAGTCTGATGACTTCTCCGCAAACAAGAAATAGACTCTGTCTATCCCTTTTTCAAACTGTGTCATGAACTGTCTAATTTCTACTTGCTCCCTGTGTGCATGTATTATTTTGAGGGAAAAAACATCAGTCTACATGCACTTCTGCTTTTCAAAATGGTGGGCTAGCAAGGTAGCCATTCTGTTCTACTCTTTAGTTTTTTTGTGCCATGGAGAAGTACGAAACTTTTTCAAAATCATTTCTATTTAGCTTTGGCAAGGTTTTTTATTGTTCATTGGAGAGTACCTCTTATCTGAAAAATCCTCCATAACTCAGACACAATAACCACACAGTTAAACTGTGGTTCATGAAAGGCTGGAAACACAGCCTACTTTTTCTACCCCAGCCTTCTAATCAATTTTATCGCTACTTCCACTTTATTCTAGGAGTCAATATTCATGCTTGTTCATATGTGCAAGGGAAATAATTTTTATTCCTAAAGCATTTCTCCCTCCTAAAATCCTGGATTAGATTAAGCAAATATCCCGTTTATGTAAATAAACGTTTAATTAAGCAGAGTCAGTAACAGTGTCAGAAACAATGAAACGGATGATTTGTCAGAAATAAACTGCAGTGCCTCTGATCCTTTGAAGATAATTGAAAGTTGACTATTTAAAAACATAAATTGAAAAAATATATATATGGATCTTGATGAGTTACAGTTGCATAAATTACTGTGGCATTAGATTTTGGAAATTAAAACTCAGAAACAAAAACAATGCTCTAGTTTGTCACTTCTCATCAGTGAAGTGTTCTACAGCAAAGAGTAGTAGAATCTTCATGGGGAATTTCTGTAGGCAGGAAAGTTCTAGAAAGTGTCAGCCATGGAGAAGTTGGCTCTATCATTCTCATTTATGTTGTACAGTGGGACTATGCTTGGATCACATCTCTGTTGCTCCCAAGGTTACAGAGATTTTCCTTCTGTCAGAGGAATAAGTTCAGTTATGATCAGCCTGGGGCGAAAATGATTACACCCCTTGCTTACATAGCAGGGACGAATTCAGTGTGCTAGAAGTGTGGGGTTATTTACTCGGTGAGGTAAAAGCAGTGATAAGAAATTTTATGCTTAAGGCTGGTTTCTTATCCTGTTGAACGTCAGTCTCATTTCCCTGAATGACTTTATAGCTTGCCAGCTATCACATTCCATTCTATCCCCTTTCATATCTGTTAACATCATTTTCAACGCTATACTTCTCCGAGCCCCTCTCTCTCTGTCTTGGCTCTCAGATACACATATATCAACTCCGATTGTAAAATAAGTTCAGAATAAATGGACTTTATTTGTGTATAAGAGGCAAATTAGGAATATTGAATTTTTTTTTTTCCCAAAAGGCCAAATTCCTTCAAAAGCTTCCTTCAGTCACACCTCTGTACTACTGACTTCCTAGCAAGGTGACATTTCTAGCGCGGTTTTTATCACAGAGCAGATTTCACCGTAACTGTGGTGCTGTCCACTTTGCCTTCCACATGCCACAGCGGCTTTTCTGAAGATGGGAAAAGAAAAAAGGACACCACCGCTCTATGTGAGGGAATGCAGTAACATTGAATGTGATTTTTGTTTTCCTTATCTTCTCCAAATTTTAAATAAATCAGTTCTGGTCATTTCCTTTATGTAAATGATTTTGGGGAGAAATGAAAACCTGTTATGGGAATATCGTTCAAAATTTCTATAAGAAAATTCAAACCTGGCTTCAAATACAGGTCTACCGTGAGATCTTACCAACCATTAGAGTATAAGATTACAATGAGAAAATTATTTTTATTCAATTCTGAGGGGAGGTCTATTAAAACAGTGCGTAATTTCAGAGCAGTTCTCTAGAGATGAAATTTTATGGTAAAATGAAGCAATGTAACATAATGCAAATCATACTACCATTACAAAAAGGAAATTAAAGTTGGAAGAATCTGTCAAAATATTGTGAAAGTTGATGAATCCAACTTTATGACTTTATTTTTAGAATTTGCAAAGATGTTCCACTGCAGAAATGCCTCTGGGCATTTGTGAAATGGGAGGGAAATGAAAAGAGCAGTCGCTACTAAAATGCCTGTTAATTCGGCCTCCACCCCACCTCCTCTCTTTCATGCCGCTCCCTCCTTACTCTGACCATTTTATCTGTAGCCGCGCTTAAGTCTGTAGCCAGTGTCTGTCTAAAAGGGTTTTGTGATTTCACATGTTTCCTAGGACATAAGCTCTTCGGCATACTAATTGTTTCTCGTGTTGAAACTAGATTGCTTTTCATTAGAAGCCCTTCACGACTGTTGAAGAGTTTACATTAAGGTTTCAGAAAAATTCTCCAACTCTAAACATTTAGGGAAAGGAAATAAAGCACTCGCCTTCAGTACGTTTATCAACAGTTTCCTTTTCCGAATGTATTATGAAAGAGTTATACAGGATGATGTTTTTTCTTATCCTTTCCATCAAACTACTGTCACCGGTTTGTTAAAAAAAAAAAAAAAACCAGCGGTATCATCTAGTGTTTATGCTTGCTTTGCCTGTGGAGTCACAAAGGTACAAGTAAATCCATTTTTAAGAAATCTAAAAAGCAGAAGTGCCTTTAGCCACCACTTTCCCTCCGTTCCTTGTTGATTACTGAAACCAGATTATAATTTATAAATTAAACCTAAAATATTGAAAAGATGCTGTACAGAGCATTTATGGTTTTAGCAGTTCGTGAGTTCTGGATTGAGAACGCAGAAACAGAGTTTGTGCTGTCTAATTGGAACGACCTGCATTCGTAGAGGTACCGTAATGATCTAGAATCGCAAGCAATGAGTCTCCACTCTTGAGTGCAGTAAACTGCTCAGTTGATTTTCAGTTTTAAAATACATATTTAATTGTTTAACTTCACTATAATAGGTATCAGAGACTCCAATTAATTTTATAAATTCTTGCTTTTTGGTCACAAGACTATAATATATATGAGCCGTTATAAAATAAACCCTGCTCTTTCAGTAGATTTTGTAAAGGAAAGCCCAAAGCGTCTAGGTCATAGTCACTTCTTTTGTGTACAATAATAGACATACTTTTGCACAGAAATTAGGTCTGCTCTAGACTAATGTTGCAACAACTCATTTCATTCCCAGATGTGCAGACTTAACAATATTACTGAGGATGGCTTATGTACCTTTTCTATTTTACATATACATATATTATACATATATGTATATTAGGCCAATGGGTGTGTATAAGAGAATACAACAGGACTTATTTTTTATATAAATTTCAGATCTGAGAACTTCAGAGACTTAGAACTCAATGCTCTGCCTTAGCTCCCTCGTGCTTCAGAATCGCTCTTTACTAGCTAAACTGCTGCTTTTGATGGTTTCTGTTGGCCAAGGCAGAGAAAACCAAATGTATTGTAAAAGTTTATGTTGAAAAAGTTTAATAATGTGTATAAGCACACATTTTTGATGCTGGGACTATGTTGAAGTGATTTCCAAAAGCATTTAGAATTTTTCTTAAACCCGGGAGAAATGCCTTTTGAAATGTTATCCCGATTTACCAACAAAACACAGCAATTACAATAGGACACATTGTAAAGATTTTTAATTTTCCGTTTGTGTTTTTATATTCTTTGGTGGTTAAGTCTTTAAAACCCCAACTCTAAAGTGAAATTGAAAAGTTCTTAAGCAAAGAAATCTGCTGTTACAAAGTCTAGGGTGGGAGAGAATAATTACACATAGCTTTTTGATAAACAGTCCAAATTGTGCTTCAAAGGACAGATGTGGCTTTAATAATCTGAAACATTTGCATTTTCAGATTAAACTTTGCTTGATTGCATTGTACTTGATATGTATACTTAAATCTATATGTTAAATGTTATACTTTGATAGAGCGCATCTTGTTTGACTTTGTTCCTATGATCTGACAAGCTTCATTATATAATAAACTAGTTTAAATAAATCTTAAAGACATAAAAGTGTTCCTGACAGTAAGAAAAAATTTAAAGCACACAAATGATATATCGGTTAGATGTTCCAGAGAGAGTCAGAGTTTTTTCATTCAAATCTTTGAACATGTGTTTTGAATAAAGCTGTAAGGCATTTTCCAGTAACCAGTGTTGTATTACAAAAATGAGTAAAGTAAAACAAAAGGAAAACATGTTTCAACATTTTATTCAGTATTGTCACATATTGTTGCACATTTCCTGCTGGAAGTAAATGTGACATTTGTAATGCTAATTTTTCAAACCTAACCTTTTATATCATCTAAAATGTTACTGGGAATATTGTGCTCTTTGTCAGACAAGCACAAATAATGAACTACTCTATCAGAGTTCAAATGGCTTTCTAATAGTTTGTGTGCAATTATATTGCAGCTCTGATGTAAATCTATCATTATAATTTTTGAATTTTTCTACTAAATTCTGTCCAGGAATAACCAATGATAAGCAGGTTAGAGAACATTTGACCCACTATCCTAGCATTTTGTATAGAGCCAAAACCAAAAAATAATATTACTATAGTTAAATTGGTTGCCAAATGGACAAAACATTTGGATAATATAATATGGTGATATAATGAAAAAAAAGCAAGAAGTTTACTTAAAAGTAGGAAATTCCATGCTCTATTACTAGGCTTTTTACTGTTTTATTAATTGGAAATTAATGACTTATCTAATTCTGAAGTACAAAAAATATATCCGGACATCTATTTAGTTATTTTGCTTTTCATAATAAACAGCTGTCAGGCACTAACTACCTGGAAGTAAGGAGGCAAAGTACTGAGCATGTGCAAGCAATTTCAGTACAGTCTTTAAAATGCCAAATTGGGGAGAGAGGTACTTAAAGTTAAGCTATAAACTAATTTATGGAAAGGTAGACATAATTTATTTCAATGTTATATTTGTTATATTATATATTTTATTAAAATATTAGCTTTGGAACAAAATCTAAAGCATGTACTTTGTAAGCTATCATTAACACCACATTTCTACTAAAGGAAGCTACTTCTTCTGAAGTAAGGAAAACGGGAATTTAATACTCAATCTGGGAATATTCCCTTTTTACAGTATTAATTTATTAAGTAGTTTTAAAATGTAAAATTGTTTTAAAGTTAAATTGTTTTGAATAATTGATAGTGTGAAATCAATGAAACACTTGAAATAGGCTGCTCCTTTAGCAAAGGAATTAGTTCTTATAGTGAGGGTGTCCAAGTCAGCCAGCCTGGAGATGGATATTTGGTTTCATACGCTGAGTGTGGTCAGCAGCTGGCCAGACTCCTTTGCACCACTCCATGAGGTCCCCAAATCTGACCTCTAAGGTTAGGACTATTTACATGAATTCTGTCATTGTTGTGTCTAGGAATTTAAGCAGAATTTATGAGGAGGGTGGCAAAAAGACATTACTTTTCATTTCACTCTTCCTCTGAAGATAAAATAGTTAAACTTCTCAGAAAGGAATGAATGTTTCTTTTCCTCGGTTTTCAAAGTGGTTATACGAAATTTAATTTTTATATCCAGCCATTGTTTTTAGGAGCTTATGTTCCCTTCATGTGAGGGAAATTGCGGTCGTCACGTTCGTTTCTACCTAAGCTTTGTGGCACGTGGCTTCCGCAATTCGTTCCCTTCCTGGATAGACTTGTGAATAGTTCTCAGTGAACATATCTTAGCGGCCAAGCCAAAGGGTCAACAGCATGAACACTTGTATTCAGATGGTGTTTCAGCTGTCACAAAATTTGACGATGGAAATGATTTGATTTCATCTCACAGCAACATAAAGAAGAGAGGGCAGGTGTCACTGCTCTTATCTTACAGATGAGAAAGTTGAGGCTCAAAGCAGGCAAACGTTTTGTGGTAGCAAATGAAGGATCCTACATTTAGTCAACTTTGGGTGCACTTGTGGTTTAATGTATGCCTCTTTTGGCAGTGTCCTGTCTGGCTTCATCACACTGCATTCCCAGTGCCTCCTACACTGACTGGTGTTTAGTAGGCTCAAGAAGGGCATCAAGTGAACAAAGTCTGGAAACAGGTTGCCTGGACTTTGATCTTTTACTGCCCACCCTGTAGAACTACCACAAAGTAGAGAGCCCTAGGATTAGAAGACTCCAGAAGTGTATTTTCTTTTCCAAGGCACATGCCTCTGATTGGTTTTTGCAGATGATGAAAAGGCAACAACTCTTCCTTTTGTAAAATTTTGTTTGTGGCCCCAGAATTTAATAACAATTTCACGTTGCTTGTGCACTCACTGTGTGTCAGGTGCTCTTCTAAGCATCTTATATGCGTTAACTCACTTAATCTCAGCTGTTTGAGGTAGGTACCATCGTCATCTCCATTTTTCAGATGATTGATGTATGGGGGAGGGTAGGTAACTTGCCCAGGGTCACAAAACAACAGCAATAGCTCCAAGCGGCAGCCTGTGACCGCTACGTTAAACTGCCCCTTGCTACACTATAAATTCTCAGTCTGTTGCTTTAAGCCGTCGTATGAAGGGTGATGACTGGTCACAGTGATTTTTTTGCCCCGTAGCTGCTAGATTGTCTGCAGAGGTCTCTGGGCCCTCCTCTCTGGGCACTGGAGTTGCTTGGGAACTGTCTTGTTCCTTGGGGGTGGGAGGTGGGAGGGGGTCAGTTGCCATACCTCAGGGCATCATTGAGCCTTTGAGAGTGAGATCATATTTCTTCAGAGTACCCTCATTATGAATTTCATTCACTTCTGGCTGTGGGCTTTGTCCTTTTGGCACTGGAAAGATGCACATTCAATTTAGGATAGTAGTTACTTCTTGGAAAGGAGAAAAAGAAAAGAATTAGAAACAGGTAAACAGGAGGCTCCCGTGATAATGGGTTTGTTTGTTTGTGCGTGAGTTGTTTGTTTGCCTTAAGGTTAGAGTTTGTTAGATTGTGCTTTCCTTATGTTGTTTCTATATTTTGTGTTCAAAATAATTCCTAATTTAAAAAAAAATTTAAGGAACATAAAATAGATCTGGACCGATAGGCAACTGATGAAAATTTCGTGACTCTGGAATTGATGGGTTCAAGAATAAAGGATGTGCAGGCAGCTTTTAATCATCGCCTGAAACAACCATATTCTCTTTTTTTACCCCTGTGCGTGAGGTTTGTAGAAATCAGTTACTCAATATGGAACTTAGAGGGACAACTTCATAATATTTTTTAACTCAAAAGGCCCTTAGAGACCAACTACATGAAAGAAATTTGCAGCATAAAAATATTAGTTGACTTGACAGATGCCCCAAAGATAGTTGGTTCAGGTGTTCATTAGTTCAAGAAACCTTTATGGAGTGCCTACCATGGGAAGAAACCGTAGGTGTTGCTGAGGACACATAGACGAATGAGACAGTGTCCGCAAGGGATTCATGGCCTTTAGAGGAAAGGCAGCTGAGTAAACAAATAATTATAGTACAAACTATTAATTGCCTTAGCAAAACATGTAATTGATGGTCTATGTATCTATCACCTATCAATCAACCTATCTATGTATATATGTAGATATCCCTATCGTCTATCAATCCTTAATACATATAAACATTTAGCACAGTGCCTGGAACATACAGAGTTCTTTATAAACAGTATTTGTATGACCTGTTGTTACCTATAATTCTTAGATTTTTGCTTGTGTTATATAACATACAGAAAGAATTCTGCTGAGACTACCTGTTCAGCCATATCACCCGTGTGTCTGTGAGACTGGGAAACCTTCTTCGAAGCTCTCAGGCAAAACTATTAATTAACCACTATGCTATTTGTAGGGCCGTGTAAATACTTCTGTAGCTGTAGTTATTTGGCCATATTTTAATTATCTGTTACATAATTTGGCTTCAACTCCAGGATAAACTCATTCATATCAGGCACCGTCTCTTACTCATCTGTGTATGCCCAGGGCTTAGAGTATGATAGGTGATCATTAAATGGTGGACTGTTGCTTGAATGAATGCATCCTCCAAAGGGTTTGGGAGGTGGGGGACAAGGGGTGGGTGGTTAGTTGTCCAAACTGCTTCCTAGGCCTTTCTCTGAATAAGAGCAGTTTTGAGGCTTGCAGAAAGTGAATAGCATGGTGGTGGTTGTAAGGCTTACCTCTAAGAAAGAAATTCGGAAGTTTCTAGATCATGAGTGGCTCCTTCAGTGATTCCATCACTGACATGATGTCCCTGGAATCTAGTAGCAAAATTCTCCTCTAAAATAATGTTTTTGCTCGAGTAAGTATAATTTCTAATGCATTTATTATATGAAAATAAAATAAAGAGAAAAATATAGGATAAAAGTCTTATAAACCCTAGGATTGTTTGGAAGAAAAGACCTGATTTTTAGTTTTAGCTTCAGAGAAACTTGAAGTTAAGGTTCAAATATCAACCTTAATCTGATCTGATGGGCTTCTCACTGAACTTTCAATAAGATAATCATGTTTTGAATCTG
This sequence comes from Equus quagga, assembly GCF_021613505.1. Taxonomy (NCBI): domain Eukaryota; kingdom Metazoa; phylum Chordata; class Mammalia; order Perissodactyla; family Equidae; genus Equus; species Equus quagga. The sequence continues at coordinate 24,585,726 of NC_060282.1, forward strand.
CTGAGCACGCGTGTGTGTGTGTGTGTGTGTGAGTGTGATTTTATATACTAGAGAAACTAAAATAGTAGTATTTCAGAAAAGGAAAATTATTTTTTAATCTGCAGCCTGATCACAAATTTAACTGAGCAGGTGGTGATATTTAAGGATGGGTTATTTGCAGTTCGTTCATTTATCAAATATTTATTGAGCATCTCCTTTTTCGGTCGCTGTTTTAGGCACTGGAGATGTATCAGTAAACAAGAGACAGAGGTCCCTCCCAATTTAATAACTTTCTGATGATTAAAAAAATATCCAGTTATTAACGCTAGCTTGTTTTGTCCTTGACAAGAACTCACTAGTGTGTTTATTAAATACATATCACATATGTGTCACATACATAATTTCATATTACGTATGTATTATTTTAAAAATGTCTGCATATGATTGCCCACCTTTTTGCACAATTTTCACTTAGTCAACTGGTCTACAGAAAAGACATGGATATCCATTTGTGTAACTCAATATGCTGACAAAATCCTAGCTTCAGAGACATGTGGATAACTTCAGTGGTCTGACTTTGATTATGCGCTACATATGGGAAACAATCAAAGTAGTGTGTAGGGATTTCATAGTGTAACTCCATTAAAATCAGTGAGAACTCTGCACACCTAAACACCTGTTCACAATTCAAAAATTCAGGCAGGCAGTTTCACTTAAAAGATCACTAAATCAGCAGTCTGATAGTCTTTGGGGATCACAGTTTTATCATCTCACTTGCTTTCTCATTTGACTTTGTTGTTCTACAAACCTATTATTATGCATAAGAAAATTACCCAATTCTCTCAGCCTTGTGTGATTCTGGGGGTGTTGATCCTGTTTGAAGAGTTGCTCAAAAACTAGATAAATAGGAAGCTAGCTTAGAAATATCACCATTTGGAGCTTTGGGAAATACAGCGCACTGCAAGCTGTCCCGGAATCTGAATTAGTTAAAAAAGAAAAGGTAAATTTTAAAACTTCTGAGACTTGTGAACAAAATTAACTTTTAACCTGTGAATCACTACCTTTAATGAGTGAGTACTTATTTTGACCATTGACTTGAAATCCATTTGGAAACCCAGTATCAACAAATTAATTAATTGCTTTCATTCACAGTGACTTTTATGGCTCTTACATTTTAGAGTTTGGTGGAATATATCTAACTCTTCTTAGAGTGTTTTAAGTACTTTTCCTTTTTCAGAATTCAGGTATGCTGGTATTTTACCTTACATTGCTCTCAGGTTTTATTTTTTACCATGAAGAAAGAAATTTAAGTAAAGTAAAATGTAAACAAGGCAATAGATGGGTATGGAAGAATTTTTTAGGGTCTTAGCCTATTAGCTATTTGTCTATTTACTGTAAATTACAGGTTAATTTTATCTAATCATTGGGTAACACCAATCCTTGCTTTTATTTACATGTAGTGGAAAAGCACAAACCTGCATTATCAATTCCATATTTTTAAAAATTGGCCTTAGCAATTAATTTAATAGTTTTAGCTTTTATTGTATTTTAAAAATTGGATTTAAACATAATTTTGAGAGGATTTATTTTAATGGCAAATAGTTTTCAATTCTCCATAAATGATTTTAATTTAAAATAGAATTATAAATGTCTACCATAATTAATCAATACTCTGCTCATTCAAAACAACTTCTCTAAGTGCTAAGTTCTGTGTTCTTACATGTGTCCCTGGTGCTGGATGTCATACCAGGTGCTGCCTCAGTAAATGCTCAGTAAATAAATACTTACTTGTCGTCTCAGTCACATCTGATTGATTTGCTTACAAGCGTGTTGTTGAAATTTGACATATAGCAACATTTTTGCCTAGAATCCTAGCCTATTGGGAATGAAGGACCATCAGTATGATGTATCCAAGCCTGTCTGTTTACAGATGAGACCCACAGAAGCGCACTAAATGACCAATAGCAACTGGGCATTGGGCCTGAAGGTTGCCCATTGGTTCAACTAACAGGTCACTTCACATTCTTACTGTGATTTGATTAGGTATACGTATATATAGTAAGAAGACTACACTGATGGTATCTCCGTTAAATTAGACTAAATACTCATTCAAGAGAGATCTAGATTTAAATATGCTGTATGCCATTTACAGCACAAACTTTTCTGAGCAACTCAATAGTGCTTCTATTTTTAGAACACTGGAAACAGTCTGAGAGCACAACCTCCTGTGAGCCATTCTGTTAGCGACCAAATCATATCCCTAGGGAACCTCATCTTTGACTGCCCCCCTTCCATTTCCTCACATCCAGTCATTGAAGATCAGGGTTCAAAAGGAACTTGAAAGTCATGTGACCTCATGTAGTGCCAAAATTTCTCTTGAATTTAACCCCTCCTTTCAGTTGTCTTATTGTTGCTGCTTAGTCATCAGAACCGCATGGACTTCCCAAAGGGACTGCAATTTTTACTTCTCCAATTCATAGTCCATACTTCCCACAAATGTATACACCTAGCACACAAACAGGATTGTGTTATCCAGCTCAAAACCCCTTAATTGTTCTCCTGGCTTTAAATAATCAACACCAACTCTCTTAGTGAGACATTAGGCACTCTTTCCTCACCTTCTTTTGTGGGTGTCAGTCCACTGTCCTTCCAGCTCTGGCAGTTACTAGACTCCTCTCTGCTATTGGGCAATCTAGAACCCCTGCTCACCATTCCCATCTTTATAAATGTTGAATCTGGGCCAGCCTCAATAGTATTTTAGTTTTATGTTTTTTGTTTTGTTTTTAACCTTTAAAGTAAAGCTACTTATATTTTCATCAGTCTAAATTAACCTAAATTCTCTACCTCTTACAGTAAAACTACTATACTTTATCTAATCAGTGTAAATTAACCACTTCCTCTTCTTTGCATTAATACACTTTTGGGTGCACACTGTACTTTCTCTCTTTGTGGCTCTTTTAGGACAACAGTGTTTAATGCATTTCTGTTTTCTCCACGGCGTTTGAAGGGCGCATTTTTCCATCACTAGAATGAAAGCCAGATTTTTGTATAATTTATTCCATACTCTGTCCCCAGCTTATAGAACAGATCATAGACACTCAGTAAACACTTGTTAAATGAGCAAATAAGTTTGCTCATTATTAAAGGCTGGATGGCACTGATTTGAGTAGAACACCTCTTTAAAAATATTTCTTTTCACTTATTTTATAATTAAGACTCTGCTCAGTCATTTTCTTAGCAAATTTCTGAATAAATTTAGACCCAAATGATGTAAAATGGTGAGGATTTTATTGTATCAAAGAGAGAGGAAGTGTGCCCATGCATGTTCCTCTGAATTTTGGGGGGAACAAAATGGAAGAGCTGTATATTTTCTTATTATTTCTTTATAATTTGCTTGTCCCTAAATATACTGAAATATTCCAGACAATTTTCCAATGTTTAAATCTTAAAATGACCTGTGCCAAAGTGAATAGTTTGGAGAAGATGTCAAATTCACTTCCTTTCTAAAATATTTTGATTCTGTTTCTTAATCCCCAACTATCATTGATTTGAATCCTGCAAAATACTGTGTAGAAAACACATCTTCGAAGTTAACACTATCATAACGGTTAATTAAATATTTAGAATACAAATCAAGTTCCAGATCAGAGTAAGAATTTAAGAACAAAAAGCAATATCAAATCTGAATCATCAAGAAAGAAGGGGCTAAAATTCCAAAGTGGTGGAGGGACATCCTGAGAAGTTAAAGAATATGATTCAAGGTCAGCCAGGATATAATGAGATACAGAGGTTCATCATAGGGTGGCTCATTTTTATTCTAAAAAAATTGACAATTACTCATAAAAATACATTATCCATGTATTAAAAGCTGAAGAAAGTATTTTTTTCTTTCAAAAAGAAGCCGTATGGCACAGAAAGAAAGAATTCCGGCTTTGGAGGAAAAAGAAAGAGACAGATTTGAAGCCTGCTAGGTGTCTTTCTAGTCTCTCAGCTCTGTTTCAAAATCTGGAAAAAGAATTTAATTTCACCTCCTTAAGTTTGTTAATAATGCAATGGTGTTCCGCCAGGATTCCCCAAACTATCGTAATTGCATGAGCCCAGTGGAGGCCTGAGAAGTCCGTCAGCTCTTCTCCCCTGGCAGCTTTGCTTGTACTTAATTATAGAGATTGGGCCCCCCATGCAGGGTTTGAAAAAATGGTTTCACTGATAGAAAAATTTGAAAACCACAGAAATAATGTATATAAGCTAGAAATTAGCATGCACTCATAAATTATAGCTTCCATCATTAGGTAATACATGCTAAATCTATTAAATATTAAAAACATGAACCTCTCGTTACTAAGTCATAACTTCTCAGGCACCTGAGGAAAATGTCTAACAGAGGAGCACATTAAGCCCTGATGCAGGCATGGCTGCAACCTGAAATTTTATAGTCACTTAAATTCTTTTGCCTTTGTTGCAATTTGTGCCTATTAAATTAGGTTATTGTAGAACTGGGCAGTGAGAACAGCTGTGAAGAATATTCTAGGGGCCAGCCCTGTGGCGTAGTGGTTAAGTTTGGCATGCTCCACTTTGGTGGCCTGGGTTTGGTTCCCAGGTGCAGACCTACACCTCTCAGCAGCAGCCATACAAAGTAGAGGAAGATTGGCAACAGATGTTAGCTCTGGGAAAATCTTCCTAAAAAAAAAAAAAAAAAAAAAAAAAAAAAGCACTTTACAGTACGTGAGCAGTAATGTGAAAATACCAACAGAACTTTTGCATCATTCACATGAATTTTCAAGCCCTTTAAAAACATAAGAGAACTTGGAACAAATGATTGTGTTTAATTTGATCAAGATATTATAAGCGTTCTAAAAAGAAAAACAAATCCACACACAATTTGGAAGCCTAAAGCTTACAGAGACCTCACATCTCTACCAACGATCTAGTAATGGATCCTTATGAAATGTTTGGGGACTGGGAATACGTTTTTAAAGTATGCAGAGTTTTAA